>NC_044369.1:28087055-28247055 GCF_007364275.1 Archocentrus centrarchus | reverse complement strand
AGGGCTGGTATCAGTACAAACCTATATTTGTTAGTTAATGGGAAGTTAGGATCCGTCTCTGCTTTTTTTTTTTTTTTCTTTTCTTTTTAAAAAGATTTTTGTTCCTTTGGTTAGTACCCAAATATCCTGCATAGTATGCCTTTAATAAAGAGTGGTTAAATCCATTTGAGGTGTTTGCACAGTTCCTTTTTTTTTTTTTTTTTTTTTAATTAATCAGCATGATAAAGATGAACTTCCTTGTAACTAGCCCCCCTCTGCCAGGGGTGGCAAAACCTCAGCTTGTGATTTGTACACTGAACAAACATTAATTATCTTCACAATTTCATCTGTGCTTAAAAAAAAAAAAAAAGTCTTATCCATTTGACCATATTTTTAATATAATTCTTGCCTAAAACTCCAGCCATAAAAGAACAATAACTACATACAGAGATAATGTGAGGCGCAGGCTGTAGCCTCTGACACTGAACGGTTTGAATCAGGCGTGGGCGTTGAGACCTCAAGACCTCATGTCCTGAACGATGGCAGCAGAAGCAACAACACGCTCGCCTCCTGAGCTGCTTTGGTGCACAGCCTGAGAGACTCTCGGTCTTATCTTCAGCATGATCGCAGCCACAGTTCATCTGGTTTACTGTCAGTGCGGTGATTGTGAGGCGATGCCACATCTGACCCCCCGGCAAACTTGTGAAACTAACATGAGCACATAACCAGCCTCTTAAAAATACATTTAAAAAAACAAAAAAAAAAACAAGGTGAGAACAGAGAGGTTAAACAGTGATTTTCTTTGCTGAGGTGTAAGACATCTGTGGGAGCAGCCACCCACACAGACTGAGGTCTGGATTCGTCGGAGACTTTAAAATGTTTCTTGTAAACACACACATGCAGCAGGAGAGCAGCTCTTTCTGGGAAACCCAAGTTCCTGAGAATGACTTTAAATTAAGGGCTCAAAAAAAATTAAATCAATCCAGAGTTACCAGCATCAAACTCATTTCCCCCACATGTGAGTTCAGATTCACATCTGAATGTCAGTTCAAGACGACTCGTTTTTGTTTCACGCCCGTTCATGCCATTTTATTTTTTTATATTCACCTACAATTATTAAACAATTTCAAAGTGTGTCAACTATATACAAGAAAAAAAGCAGGTAACAGTGTCAGGGGCAGTAACTTCTACATTGTACATTTTACTGCTTGTTCTTAAACTGCACATTAAGGACACTATGAGGCAACATTACCAATATTAATCTGAAACAAGTGCTTGAATGAGTAAGACTTGAGCTTCTTGCAAACATGAGCTGTTGAAACCACTGAAAACAGGTGCAAATAATAGTGAAACTTCAGAATAAGGTGTCCAATGAGTGGTGGTGGTGGTGGTGGGGGGAATTATATCTTATGATCCACTGCTTCTTCAAAGTCCACGTAATTCCACTCTTGCCTCAAATGAGGAAGATGATGTCATCAGCCACCATGACCTGGTTGTCATCCTGCATGCGAGCCAACGCGGCACGGACCTCGGCCTCTGTGAACTTGTTCTGACGCTCCGTGTTGATGTCGTCCATCAGCTTGCTCATCTTCACGGACTGAGTGTGAGCTGACTGGAACACGGCGAACAGGGACGACTTGAACTCCTTCAGCCTGCGGGAAGAAGGGAGGGGAGATGCGATTTCATTTCACGGCAAAGGGCTCCCGTGGCAAACAAAAGAAAACTCTCCTCATCCTCAGATAGCGCTGATGATGTCAAACAGCACATTAACTACAGGCTGAAGAAGTTAGTGAGCTACCTGTCTGCAGAGAGCTCAGCGTCTTCAGCCTGTAACGAGGCGTCCATGGGCTCCTCCTCTCTTGGCTTGGCTGGTTTCGGGGTGCCAGCCTGAACTGGAGGACAGAAATACCAAAATAAGGACTGTGAAACCTGGTGTAGGAAAAGTACAGTGCAGTAAAGAGGAAAACGGTGGTAATACTAAAGTAGTCTTGGTATTACATGCCAGTTTTGTTATGCATACTGTGATATCTTAAAAGGGATAGTTTTACATAATTTTATCTGTAAAACAACAACAAAAAAAAAAAGCTGCCCTAAAAGGGAAAGTTGTGTCCCAAACTGAAAGCTTTCAGTTTGGTTGGGGGTGAAATCCTCCTGCATCACTGCGGTCTGATGATAAATGCTTACTCTCTGGGACTTCCTGGTCTTCAGTGAAGTCATAAGGGCTGTAGGGTTCACTGCCTTGAGAGCCACGTCGCCCCCTGCAGGACACAAAGTATTACTGATGAAGCAAAGGCACCATTAAAATATATATCAGCTGTTATTACACTGGGAGCCAGGTTTATGTGTCACTACCTCTTCCTCACAGTTCGCTGTGAACGCTGTGTGGGCATCTCATCCTCGTCCTCCTCTGAATCCGAGTCACGCTCCCGTCTCGAGCGTTTCTTTTCTTTCTCCAAAACCTGCAGAGAGAGAGAAAAAAAAAAAAAAGGCTTTAATAAATCGTCAGTGCAGAAGTCCTCAAACCCTCAGTTCAGAACTGAGGAACAGCACCAACCTTTTTAAAGTAGGCAAACTGGACGAGCTCCACCGCAACCTCGGAGTCCTGCAGCTCCACGGCTTTGCTCATGCGAGCCTTGGCGTGTGCCGTGGACAGACGGATCAGAGTCTCCAGCGTACGGGCCGTCACCGGAGAGGTCTGTGGAGAGGAATGGGATCAGCTCATATGGTCCGGACACTGCATCTCAACTGCTCTGACCACAACATGTAGGGCAACCCTGAGCTGCAATACACATCACATTTCTGGATATTCAACATACCAGAAGCCTTAAAGCAAGCAGGGAGGATTTAAGACTGAGCCTGCAGGGAGGCATTCTGCATCAAACCAGAAATGCCTTTTCAGAATAATGTTGCATTTTCTGTCATTGTGTTTTGAACTTCGGGGCCACCGTAGTCCTAATAATCCATTTAAACCTTTCATTCTAGCAGCCAATCAGTTTTTACCACTACACCTTATATCCAGTTATGTACATGTGAAATTTGTTGGTTCCCGCTCACCCTGGCGAAATCAGCCCCCAGCTGCTCCTGACTCCTCAGCCTCGAGTACTCCTCTGCGATATGATTGGCCGCCTCCTCTGTCAGCACAGGTGTCACAGCCTTGGCGATATGTATGTACTTCCTCATGAACTCCTTGCTCACAATCTTATCCCTGAAGCAAAAACATTTTTTATTCTGTTGCAGTCACACAGATGTCAGGAAGAAGAATAAGACAAATTCGTGTTTTCCTTTCTTGCCTCTTTCTCTTGCTTCCATGCAGCAGGTTGTTGTGCTTCTCGTAGATCTGCAGCTCCTCGTGCTCCTCGGCTACTGCGTCTGGGTCCTCTGTCGCCAGGACGTCTACAGTCCCACCCAGAGCCATGGCTGGAACACCGAGAGAGTTTTTGTTTTATTTTACAAAAACTGACAAATCGTCCCATCTCGCCGTCCTAGTACAAAGTGCAAATCTTAGTTTTGAGAGTACCGGCTCCCTCCTGTTCGCGGGGGTCTCTGTAGCGGTGCATCCTCAGCACGTGATCCGAGATCTCGCGATCCTGCTCGGGGTCCATCTGATCCAGCATGATGAAGAGGAGGTCGAAACGCGACAGCAACGAATCCTGGAGGCCGATGTTGTCCATGGGGGTTTTATACTGATCATACTGCAAAAAAATTAAATAAAAAAAAAAAAAAGGGGGGGGGTTAAACAAAGGTTACACTGAAAATGAGCTGGCAGGCAAAAATGGACGCGTGCGGTTACTCACTCTGCCGTAGACGGGGTTGGCAGCCGCGAGTACGGAGCAGCGGGCGTTGAGACGGGCGTGAATGCCGGCCTTGGCGATGGTGACGCGGCCCTGCTCCATCACCTCGTGGATAGCCGTGCGGTCCATGTCAGACATCTTGTCAAACTCGTCGATGCACACCACGCCGCGGTCAGCCAGCACCATGGCACCGGCCTCTAGACGACGCTCACCTAGTAGAGGAGATAAATGAGGACACTGTTGACCATTTCAAAAAGAGAGAGAAAAAAAACTTTAAACATTTCCATGTATTACTATGTGGAAGACTGCGGATGAATTTTGAAGAGTGGCGACACCTATCGTTCGGGAGAATACTGCAGCGGCTGCCTGCGCTGTAACGGCGAGGATAAATGGATGTGGCCGTGTGACATTACTGGCGACACAATGGGACCAACGCTGCATGTGTGAGCCATGATACTAGGCCACGTGTATCAGTAACTATTTGACTTTAGCCATCAGTAAAAATATGGCAATAAGCAAAGATGTAAAACTTCCTACAGTAAAAACCAACATGGTGGCAAGCTGGCTGTAACTTAGCAATGCATATGTGGCACTGATTACGCTGCCAGGTCTGCTCTGTTATACTGATACTACAGCATATACACTGATCTCTCCGGTAATAGAGAACTGCATGTCCTTTATAGGAGTGCCAGCCACCTTTTCACTGTTTGGACCAATTCGGGCTCAGTGAGTGTAACAGTCACTAAACACAAGCAACACAATTTTTACCACTGTTCATTCATCAGTCTCTCAATGGTTTTCAGTGGTTACACAGAGGTCCTTTAACATGTTAATGGTAAAACAAGTTGGGGAGGTCGTTTACCCGTCTCCTGATCAGTGGTGACGGCAGCAGTCAGACCCACACCAGATGAACCTCGTCCAGTGGTGGGTATCGCTCTGGGTGCTGTGTGGAGAACGTAACGCAGCAGCTGGGATTTGGCCACTGATGGGTCACCTGGAAAAATATAAGCACTCAATTAACAACACTATCAGGCCTGAATTAGCATGTCTAACTTCAAGTTCTTGAGTTTAAAGGCCGTTACACACCATACGCAACGCCAAAAAACATGACACGAAATGCCGAATCTTTCGGATGCAAACCTGTGTAACCTACATACACACATGGATTTTTGCTAATTATTCATCCTCATACAATGCACTGAAAAAAATGCGAGAGCAGCTGAGAGCTGGGTTCATCCAAACGTGCCAAATTCGTCCTGTGAAACGACGCGGTCGTTGTGAACGGCTGGATTAAGAACAGGCGAGTCCGAAAAATATTTTTATCGCACAAAATATTTGCATATTCTTTACGTGTCCAGTGTGTAAAAACTTTGAGGCTTTCACTTGTCTTTTTTTTTTTTTTTTTTTTTTTAAACAACAACAAAAAAAAAAAAAGGCTTCTTGAGTTAAAGTAATTATTTGTACATCTACATTCCCATTACCTGTGGTGTACCACAAGGTCCAATTCTAGGTCCCTTTTTCATGTTGCCATCTTAGACTCTCCCAGTGGTGTCAACTGATGGATGGCACAAAACGACTGTCAACTTAAGACCCCTTAATCAGACGTTTTACTGTTCAGTGCTGCAAACTGCATTAGACTCAGTGAGATTTCCCTCCGCCTCGAGCCCACCAACACAAAGCCCGTTGCCAGAAATTTAGGAGAACAAGCTGAAATGGTACACACAATTTCATCTCATAACTAATCTACAATGTATAAGCACAACAATTTGTGCATACACTCAGTATTATATTAGCTTAACCTTTTGGGTTTGTGCATTTTTATTTTTTAAATCGAGTATAATTCAGAAGGCTTGCAGACGCAGTGACCTCCTTTGAATCTCTTCACTGCATTTATTCTTTGGTATTTATTCTTAGTCTTCTTTAGTTCTTGTAAATCTCAACTTCGCCTCAATTGTATCTCTTATGCTTGCCGTTGTGTTTTAACTGCCCTCTTCTGTACTCTAATTTTCCTCGCCTGTCAAAGCATCTGTTTTTATAGGTACAATATAAATAAAGTTCATTATAAAAAAAAAAAATGCTCTCGCACCGATGAGCAGGATGTTGATGTCTCCTCTGATTCGCGAGCCGTTCTCTAGGACCTTTTCCACGCCTCCCAGCAACATGCAGAGGATGGCCTTCTTGATGTACTCGTGGCCGTGGATACTGGGAGCCAGGGAGCGAGCCAGCTGATCAAAAACATCCTAAAAAAGGTAAAGATTTAAAAGGAAAGGTTTACTTCCTCATTTAGCATAAACATTAGTGAGAAACCAGGGAAAAAGACTTACTTTGGAACGAGTCTGACTGAAGTTCCTGATTTTGGCCACGTCGTCTGCAGTAAAGCACGGGGACACCTCCTTGCTCATTTGTTTGATGTGGCAGGCGATCATGATAGTCCTGTGAGGACAAGGGAGACGGAGGGGGGGGTCAAAAGACAGCCAAATGGCAAACAAGGGAGGTCCACCTGTTAAATCCCAGTTAGCACTTCATTACAGCTCACCTAAACGTGCCCGAGGTGAATCCTCCCTTTTTGCCAGGCAGGCAGCGGTATGTCCCGACAACCTGCACCCGGTCTCCTGGTTTGACCGTATCCACCAGGTCGTTGTCCAGAATGATGTCCACGGAGCGAGGAAGCTGACCAGCAGGGGCTTTCTCTGGCATCTCCTGCACTGTGATGGTCTGGTGGTCCTTGTAGATAGACAGACCAAACTCTGTCTCCAGAGGATTGTTCTCCTCATCCTATTTTGAATGGCACAGGAAACAATATTAAATAACGGTGAATCTGCTGGACACATATGGTTGTGTCAGTCTTTAGTGCACCTCTGTTAAACGCAGAGAATTAGTTTATATGTTTAGATATTACGCATGTTGATTTTATTTCAAAAAGTTGATAGTTTGATGATGCATTTCTGGGTCCACATCACCCAGCTCTACACAGAATCAGGCATATTTACCTTGGTGGGGTAAATGGCACTGGAAGGGAAGGCATCCAGCGAGGTCAGGTCTGTGTACTTCCTCTCCATCGTCTTCTTAGTGGCTGGACAGTAGTGAACGCTGCGCACGACTTTGGGACGGACCAGAGAGCCTATAAGCATGAAACAAAGAGGAGAAATTGATGTTTTACTATTTCACATGCTTCATGAATACTTTGTAAAGATGACAAAAGGTAAAGCAGTAAATTAAGCCAATGACAAACTCACACTTGGTGATGATGCCCTCCACGCAGACCATGCTGCCCAGCAGTCGGGAGGTGAGCGTTCGGGGGGAGACGTGCTTGGAGCCGAAGCTCCCCTCCAGGCCGATGAAGAACTCCTCATACTGCTTGGCGTAGGTGGCGTCGACGGTGGCCACCAGGTCCTTCAGAGCCCGCTGGAAGGCCAGCAGTTCTTCAAAGGCATTGTTCATTAATCTGGCAAAAACAACAAACCATATGGATCCTGGCTTTTACTGATCTCTCTGATCATGTGCTTTGCCTTCAGTAAACACTTTACTGATGCATTTATGGTCTCAAGTGCTCATTTTAAGTCATACTGAATACAAAACCGTGCTCAATTTTGGAAATTATGGTCCCATCAAAGGACAGATAAACATGGAGGTCAGGGAACTATGAGTATGCAGTACCTCTCACTTTTTCAAAACAAGCTAGCAGAGGCTAAAAGGCCCAGTCTGAGCCTGAGAAATATGAACCATGTTGTAAAGAGGCTTATTGTCATCAACTATGACATCATTCTGGACATTTCAAAGCCAGTCCAAGCCTCTGAGCAGCAGTGCGTGCTGAAGTAACTTCAATACTGGTCTCCAGTTGTTTTAATCTGAGCAGCAGTTTGTGGAAGCATCCTTAACAATGAGCCAAGCACGAGAGGTTCATACAGCACATTTCTATGCAAGCAGTGTGGAGCGTGTGCCCCGGTGCAGCTTCATGTGCTCACACTAAGACCACAGTGACTTTTCCTCTCTTACTTTGCTGCTCGGGCCTCGTTGCGTCGCCTCAGGTCGTTGATGTTGACGATGAGCCGAGCCTTGTTCTCGCTGATCATGTCCCGGACTTTGCTCTGATAGACGCCCTGGTCTTGCTGCAGGCAGGAGCAGAAAAAATGCTTAAAACCTCAAACCATCGAGAGTAAAGTGTAAAGTGGACCTCGCTTTATGAGTATGAGTAAACGACACTAGCCTTTACGCAACAGTTTTAGTACTTAACAGTAATATCTGCAAGATGAGAGCAGCAACATTTCTTGCAATATATAGTCAAATAACGAGCAGCTCTTTTGTTGTGACCGCATTCTTTCTCGTTTCGGCTCCAAAGAGTTTAAGCGAATAAAAGCCGGACTTACGTCGTCGTCCAGAAAGTCCAGGTAGTCCCTCTGAGCCTCCCTCATCTCCCGGTCATCTACCATGTCGGTTGCCATTGTGTGTGCTTAGTTATTCCGACTGAAAAACTGCTAAAATGTCGTACAGCCTTCTGCACCCAGTGTTCCGCTTCAGCCAAGCAGCACAACTGAAGGATTTTCGCGCCACTGCGTGGCGGCTGCAAGCACGGCGTGACGTGCGATTGGTCAACGCGGCACGCACTGCTTTGCATAGTCGGCGGGTAAACGCGCAGCTGCGCCAATACGGTCCTCGTGTTACCACGTGATCCCCGCCTAGCTGAAAAACTCCCGCGAAAACCTAGTGGGGGGGGTGGGGGGGGGGGGGGGGGGTGGAGGAGGAAAAGCTTAATACATGGGTCTTTTAAATTTTTGCCCAGGAGATGGCGACATTTACAGTTTTTAACCTTTTTTTTTTTTTTTTTTTTAGTTTTCCTTTATTTAAAAATCAGGTTAAGAAGAAAACCTGTTAGATACAAATGATGATATAAAATAACATCAACAATAATAAGAAAGACGAATGAAGTATGTGTGTGGTCAAGATTACAAAGACTGGAATCTGCTTACCTGGATTACTGAGCATGCGTCAAACACAGTCTGTGGACTTTCAAAGTAAAGTCACATTTCCTTCTTGAACTGTCAACACTGAACATCCTTCCAGACAATCTGCATTTAATTCAAAGTTCTAATTTTAAAAAATGATTTAAAAAGAAAGGCCTGAGCGTATATGTATACGGGGTCATTCCATGAGAAATCACTGAGTGCCTCCCACCTGACCCCCTCAGAATCAAAAAAATCATACTGGAAGTTGAAGTACATAGGACTGGGTCAAAACGTGGCACCTTTGAACTCAGCATAATCATGATGTCATATCTCTTAGTAAATAAAATCTCAAATTTAACATCAAGCGAGTGTTAAAAAAGAAAGTAAGAGAAAATGATTTGGATAGAGAGGGAATCAGGGCTAGAGGAGGAAGCTGGTTACAAAATGTAGGTAAAAAAGAGACCTCCCAGATGGTTATAACTTGTTCTGACTGGCATAATGTTCATGCTTTGGCTGTACATTACGCACGTTGAGGTATGAAGGTAAAATTTTACATGGCTTCATTTGATATGCTAAAGTTATTGTACTAAAAATCAGCTCATTCTCTCGGAGTCATGTGGGAACTTTAGTCAGATTTGACTGGTTCTTTATGGAGTGACCCTACATCACAACAGAACCCTCAAACATAAAATCTGAACACTTTCACGCATCTAATGAAGAGTCTATTTGGATTCTACTTCCATTCACATTGTAACTAATCATTTCCCCTGCAGCGAGTGGAAAAAAATGTCACGAGCAGTGTGTTTCCTCTTTGAATAACACGTTTTATATCTCATAATTCAGCACTGATACACATCTGAAGCCTGCAAATTTCATTTCACCTGCTATATTTACCCCACCCTGCAATCAGTAATATCTCATCAGCATTATAATCAGAATAATTGATCATCATTTCCTCACCAAAATAATTTTTGAAAAGAAGTTTTGGGATGAGTGATTATCGATTTTGCAAATTTCAGTCTATTTCTGTTGCTTAATATGTTGTCAAATTACCAAAGGCTGACCAGATCCCACCAAGTAAGCCCTCCGGGGATCATCCCCCAGGAAATTCTGAGCATCATACATGTAATTTCTGGTGAATTTGATACATTTTTGTATGTTTCGCTTTATCGTGGGAATGTCTTTATGAAAAGAAGAAGATTTTTTTAAAAACTGCACCAGGTAACAGTTAAACATACTGGAGCATAAAGCAGTGAATGCAGCCTCTCATGCACTCTGTGCTGCTTTTGAACGATGATTCTCCGTCTTTTTCATTTAATATTATCCCTCCTGAGCAAACATGATTTACTATTCTGTCCTATTTTTTGTTTGCCTGGTTTTAGATGCGAGAAAAAGAGTTTAATGAGCTGATCGTTCCCTCTTATATCAGGCTGGGTTTGTGTCTTTTGTCTGGGGAAGTCAAATGTTCGTGCGTCAGTAGTCTCAGGAAGAAGAAGAAGAAGAAGAAGAAGAAACAGCCTTTATTGTCCCACAGAGGGGAAATTTGGGTGTAACAGCAGCCGCAGTTTTTATAAATATAAATAAAGATATAATAATTCACACTATTAAGAAAAGAATATATATAAAATCAACAAACAATATTAACCTTAACAAACAATATTAACCTTAACAAACAATATTAACCTTAAATGACAGTTTTCACCCTGATATGTAAAGAATATATGAAACATTTGCAGCTTCTACCCTGTGACAGGAATGTTCTATCTGGCTGAAGATGAAAAACCATGAATAAAATCATTAATGAGATGTGTCTGACACATGTTTCACAGATTATGGGCAAAAAAAGTAATTTACAGCAGTTCAAATACAGCCAGTCATTTTTTGGCAGACGATCACTTTTTTGGCACCACACCGGAAGTGTATCGCGTCTCCACAGCGTGCTGACCAATTAAGCTATCAGCACATCCGGATAATGCTGTGCGATGAAAACAGTGACGCAGACAAGCCCTGCACAAAGCGAAGCTGCTTATTGTACCAGAATATCAATAATTATGATCAACACGTGTTTTGGAGAAATCCCCAAAACACAGACTGTTAAAGGCAGCACGCTGTGACGGTAATAAAAAAAAATGACTCTAGGCCATTAAAAATGGGAATCCTGGTGCCTACGAACAGCAGGTCTGTCCAAACTGTGGCGACACGCACCGAAACCTCGCTTAGCCACGGTCACGTGACCTGGGTGTTTTGAACCGCACTTCGGAGCTTCAGAAACTCGACCCAGTGTGGAAACCTCTGCATCGAGCTTCACATCCCCTCTGTTTAGTTAGCCTCTTATATATATATATATATATATATATATATATATATATATATATATATATATATATATATATATATATATATATATATAAACCACATTTTGAAAATTACACCTGTGTCTGTCCTTGGCTGCTTTGGTCCCTGATATCATCACTAAAAACTGCATTTTGTATTTACTCTTTATCTTAGTGTGGTTTAAATTATTTGGATCATCTGAAACATGTAATTGTGAGACGAAATGCAAATATATGAGAAATTAGGAAGGGGGGAAAATAGTTTTTCATAGCACTGTATGCTCCACACCCATGCTCAGGGGCATAGGTGTGGAAAAACTTGATTATAACTTAAAAGCCAACAGATTCGGCTCTGATCCTGTGTAGGACACATTTAACTTGAATACAACTTTCTCACCTCCCTCACCAAGTAATCAGAATAAATATCACTGGTCTTATGGTCTTGTTAGGGTAACAGTCAGCTGATAAACCAGCATAGACAGCAAAGCGTTATGTCCTGATGACCGCTGAAATTAATGTGAATTTAGATCAGTGAATCACAACAACTACCCAAATCACTGGAAGTAAATGGCAAATATGACTTGCTTCTAGAAAGGTTTTGGTTGAACACGCTGACCACATGAAAGTGGGACACCTGGTCACCCTAAAATTACCAGGAAATGATCACATTATCGTCGTGTCTGATGACAGAGTGCACACTACAGGAACAACTGTGTGGGTGCAGTGGACAGTTCAGAACAGTAGATGGAGACACACATACACAACCATACATACAGGAGTCTTAAGAGCTTGAAAAGGACACCTGGACTTTTTTAAGTTGTTGAAGATGTTTCTCCTCTTATCCAAGAGGCTTCTTCAGTTCTAAAACCAAAAGGTGGAGAGTCCCTGGTATTTAAACCCTAGAGTGGGTTGTCCCCATTGGAGTTGGAGTTGATCATGTGTAGTATTATATGAGCCAAGGTGTGGGGGAAAAAAGGCGGGGAGGGGCGTGGGTCATTACCAGCAGGGGTTTCAGTTGAAAGCACTGTGAGACTTTGCTCCACCCTATCATGTGACCCAACTGAGGTCACCTGAAATAAGGTATGAGAGGGGGTTGAGGCGTCTGGGAAGGGATTTCAAGACTGCATTGTATTTGGTGTCATAATCCACCTCCTCTGTTCAGTGATGGTTGTTCACAGTGGACATAGATGACCTCTTTTACTCCTCTTTCAAACCATCTGCCCTCCCGGTCCAAAATGTGAACACCGGCATCCGGATCGTCAAAGACTTAAAGCGGTGTAAAACTTAAAGAAGTATAAAAAATGTAAACAAAAACAATCCTAATAAAAATAACAATAATAAATTATACACTTCTCTTAATGAAGCAGCCTTTTAATGTAAAGGTGAATGCAAACATTGCGGTCACAGTGTAATCAGGTCTGTAACAGTCACAGCCCTCAAACGCACTGCTGACTGCATTTGAGGTCACGCTGAGCCCGCCCACTGTCCGGGTCCTCGGGTCCGCGGTGTGTGCCCTTTTCCTCCCTGCAGCCTCACAAACGTCTCTTTAAGCTAGCATGTTATAGTTACCTGCCCAGGCTTGGACTTCGTATGGGAGGAAGCCCAGGTGCACAGGCCTTATTCCGCGCGACTCCAGAGGCGCAACAGGTGTCCTATCGATACAGGTGTGTATCTTCTGCTTCCTACCCGTTTTTTCTTTTCTTTTAATGGTCATACATATGATGAAATATATAAACAGTATTTTTCTGCGTAGAATTGATTCTTGCGGCTGATACATTTTCTTTGTTGTAACGTTGAAATCAATGAATGGAAGCCACCACCCCGTTTTTGTTTTTTTTTGAATGCGTAAAAACGCACGTGCTGCCGGGTTGCCTTGGACAAATTTGAATGGAGTCCTCACATAAATCCTACAAGCAGCTAAAGTCGAAATTCCCTCCAGAAGGTATGCATGTGTGCTGGTGTTCATGGTCAGCGGGGAAAGAAAAATGTTGTTATTCCACCAAACAGAGGGGGGAATGCACCCTTTGGGAGGAGATCCACAAGCTGCTTGGATGGGTGGGTGTGCCTATTGTGTCTGGAGGTGCTGAGTTTACTTTGTGACAACATTCCTCCCGTGACAGGTGGGTGATGGCTACAGGTTTGACTGCATGACTGCTTTTCCGGTGGACGAGACGCGTGAAGAGAAGAATGTCTGTCTTGCTTAAGTAATTAATGTTACATGTATTTGTTTTGCCAACTACAAGCTCTTAATTGTAATGTTCTAAAAGACCAAGTCCAAACCTGGGCCAACTGTGGTAAAACAGTGAGTTGCAGCTGCTTTATTTCAGCTAAAGCAGTCTCTGTTAATCTGTGTGTAGAACTTCTTTGGCATGTTTCTGGCTGGTTTTTGTAAGATTTTAGGAACTTTCTCCTCCATTTTCACTCCCCGGAGCCTTCCTCAAGCTTAGCGTTATCCCCACCATTGTGCCACTGATTCACACTGCAGATTGATGCATCTAAAACTGTCTTCAGAATCTAACCTCAAAGCACACTGTGTGCTCCTGTCAGGTAATGAGTCCTGCTCTAATCTAATCTCTCCAACAGGGTGTTCTGTGCAGCGGTTCTTCATCCACAAGATGTCAGCTGAGGTCTTGCAGCGGCTCAGCACCATAACACTGAGCGTCAAGCACCTACATCGCCTCCCTCACCTCTCAGACCTCCTGTCTTTCTCCATACCTTCACCCAGCCCCACTGTCACTGCCTCCCAGGTACCCAGGCTGTTCCGGGAACCCTACATCTTGTCGGGATACCGTCCTGTCCGGCAAGACTGGCGCTGTTACCTCCTCAGCCTCTTTCAGAAACATAATGAATCCCTGAATGTGTGGACCCACTTGCTGGCTGCTCCTGTGCTGCTGCTCTGCTGGTGGACCAATGTAGGCACCCTGGGGTACACCTTGGACAAAGCCTTTCTACCTCTGTTTCTCTTCCTGGTGTCGTCTCTCATGTATCTGTGTCTCAGTGTAGCAGCTCATCTCTTGCAGTCTCACTCTGAACACGCACACTACTTCTTCTTCTTCTTGGACTATGTGGGTGTAGCCATGTATCAGTATGGGTGCTCGCTTGGCCATTATTTCTACGCATCTGAGCCAACGTGGAGAGAAAGCATCGGGTTGATGTTTCTGCCTGGTGCCGCCTTCTTTGGTTGGCTCTCCTGTGCCGGTTGCTGTTTTGCCAAGTCCAGGTACAGGCGGCCATATCCACCTCAGCGTAAAATCTGCCAGCTGATCCCTACCAGCCTCGCCTACGTGCTGGATATCAGCCCCATAGCCCACCGCCTGCTCACTGTCTCGTGGTCACAGGAGCCTTCACTGCCTTTTCACGCCCTCCAGATTGTCTGCTTCCTCTTGTCTGCCATCTTCTTCTCTTGTCCCATCCCTGAGTGCTTCTTTCCAGGCCACTGTGACTTTATGGGCCAGGGTCACCAAATCTTCCACCTGCTTCTGTCCCTGTGCACTGTATGCCAGCTGGAGGCTCTGTTCCAGGACTATGCCCGGCGGAGGGATACAGTGGTGGAGTTATTTGGAGAGAGGCAGCTGTGGTGGGCGTGCGTATCCTTCCTCACCCTGTTCGTATGCTGCATCCTGACTGCGCTAATCACAATGAGACACATGGGCGAGGAACTACAGAGTAAAGAAGAGGAAGACAAGTGAGAGCGCAAAAAAGAAAAGGGATGGGTTTAAATGACCCAATCATAATAGTTTTAATATTAAAATAAAGCCAGGTGTTTAATATATGTGTGATGGATGGATTTTTTTTTTTTTTTTAGTTTAACAGTCTTGTCTGCAAAAATATTATTACCTAAAATATTTGAACAATAAAATACTCTGTAACAACTTCTGGTCTGGTATGCCTGAAGAGTTTAACGGCTCATTCATAAAAGAAATATTTGGCTCTGTGGACACCATAGCTTGCTAACTATGGCTGAGTAAAGTTTTCCATAGTGAGTCACCGTCCCATTTAACGGTTGCTGCTTCTGCTGAGGTTGTTCTGCAGATAATACTGTAGGACAATAACCTAAAACAGTGTCTAGATGTGTTTGTTCCTTATTGTTGGGAATGAATCCAGAATAATAAACATTTACATTGTAGATATCTCTAGAGAAGATAAAACTTTAAGCCCTTTATCCTCATCTGACAGAAACTGTGTCAAGTGCAGAGGCTGCCCCAACAAACCTGCTTCTCAAGCTTTAAACTTGACATTTCTGTTTACAGCAACATTTGGCTTTTTACCAAATTGTTCTAGCCCAGACACGGGCATTGTACGGCCCCCGGGCCACATCCGGCCCTTTGGTAGTCCCTCGTGAGGTCAAATTAGGATTTAAATGTAAAGAATTATAAATCATGCAGTCCGTTCCATTTCAGCCACCACGTGTGTGTGAGATGGGAGTTTGCCAGCCCTGAAAAATAAATGTAGAGTTTTTAACACGACACGGACTTCCAAGCATTTACTGAAGTCAGAGGTGAAGCCGTGTGTTCAGTTTGTGGACAGCAGATTGCTGTGTTTAAATATTACACTTTGAATCACCATTTCAAGGGTGAAAGAGAAATACAAGAACTTGACTGATGCAGAGCGGGAACCAGCATCTCAACCAACTCTGTGATTTCCAACAAAACTGCAAAAAACCCAAACATACAATAAGCATTGGGGGGGGGCAAGGACACTGTGGGACATCTGACGCTTCAGTAGAAAAACAAAGCAGACGGTTTGAATTTATTCTTCTTGGCTCTGGATGAGAGCTGTGATGCCACACAGCCCAGTTACTCATCTTTGTGCGCGGGATGACAAAAACGTTTGAGATTACAGAGGAGCTGGCAGCGATGCGCTCAATGAAAGGGACTATGCTGGGGAGGGATTTGTTCACCGAGGGAACTGCACAGGCTGGGGCTGAAAACGGGACAAACGTGCAGGTGATGCAATCGATGGCCATCAGGAAAAATGTCAAATGTTTGAAACAGATGCAAAATAAAATAAACCTGCAACTCAATTTTCATTGTCTTACTGTGATGTCTATTTTACTGGTAGCAGCACTGAGTTCAGCTCATTGGTGTTGCCCTCCACAATAGTCCCAGTTTCTCATGTGGCCCCTAAAGACAATTAATTTCCAATCTTTGGTCTATCTATGTAGCAGGATTTAGGTTGACTGATTGAAAAAGAGGACTGAGGGCCAAAAAGCTACAACTGCAACGAGCTGACGTTCACGTCATGAGAAAGCACAGCCATGAACTGAAAATAAGTGCAAATACTTGGAAATGCTGGATATCCAGACCAGGCTGATGGGTGTTTATAGACATTAATGCTAAAGATAAATACCGTATATCTTGATGACCCTGTTCGTTCCCACTGAGGAAACCAGGTTATTGTCTCTGAGGTTTCAGCCCTTCTTTGTTGCACCAGCCATGCTGTTTTTCATGCATTTTGAGACTGCAGCCACACCTTTTGTTTCTAATATGTGAAGAAAAGTCCTCCGGGACGGTTTACAGCATGGCCCAGTATCCAGCGCCTCAGTCGGGGCACCTTTTAAAGGAATAGTTCCCCATTTTCTGAGACTCTCGTGTTCCAGTTAAACCAGAAAATTGATGCCACTCTCATTACTGTTAGCTTACCCAGAAGAGGAGGAAGAGAACTAATCCGACTGTCCAAAGGTGACAAAAGTCACCTATCAGCACCTCCAAATGTAACTTTATATGTTGCTTCTTCTGGTTCTTTCTATGTCCTGAAGTAGATTAATAAATCCCCAGACTAAGTGCTAATTTGTCCCTTAGATGGATCTTTGTCTGTTCACATAGACTAATTTATGTGCACAGGAAACATGCTCCACATTAAAATTCATACTGCATTCTGACTGAACACACCTTTACAGGTGCTACTGGGTAGATTTTTTTTTAACCTTTGAGTGGAGCCAGATCATTTTCCCCCCTCTGATTCTGGTCTTTGTGCTAATTAAACCTAGCTAGATAACTAGCTTTCTGGTTTAAGTCTCAGGAAGAAGGCGATTAAGTGTATATTTATGAATACGGGTCCCAGCAGCATGTTCATAATAGAGTTTATGAACGTGCTGCTGGGACTCATATTGTTGAATTTAGACACACAACTCGACCCCCATCAGAAGGCTCATTATTTTTTCAGTTTGAACTAAACAGAAGTTATTTGTTCTCTGCATTCATTGCCATGTGGGCAAATTGTATTTTCATGATTATGGTACAAATATCTGAAATTGGCCGTGACGCCTGCAGGTTTCCCTGCTGTGGAAGTGCCGCTACAGATTTCACATTGTGTCCCTGAGCGTTCCTCATGCCACCCTCAGCAACTTTCATCACTTCGCTTTGCTCTTCCGGAGGTGACTATGACAGGATGGGGCTGTTAAACAGGTAATGGGTGTGGGTGCAATACTTGGTGTTAGTGTCATTCCTAACAAAGACATGCGAGTCAGGGGTGGTGTGTGTGTGTGTGTGTGGTTGTGTTTGTGTGTGTGTGTGTGGTTGTGTGTGTGTGTGTGTGTGTGTGTGTGTGTGTGTGTGTGTGTGTGTGTGTGTGTGTGTGTGTGTGTGTGTGTGTGTGTTCTGTAGGCGTCTTGGAACATTCCCAGAAAAAGATTCGTTCCCAAAATGTGAAGATTGTTATGTAATAATTTAATAAAGATGGTATGTTCAGTCTTTTTTTCTTGACAGTTTTTACACACCTTTAATTAAGTAAAACTGCATTATATGTGTATGAAATGTTTAATATTGTACAAATGAAGAATGTATCACTTCAGTTAATGAGCTTAAAGACATTTAAAAATATGACCCTAGAGTCATACAATAGTCTTTTTATAAAACGTGTGCTGACACACATTATCACATCACAGCTGATAACCCCAGAATTTCATGTCAGAAATTTAATCTGCTTCATCTCGCCTCATTACTTGGAGATTGCTGCACCTGTTTGAGCAGTTCCTACATCTCCATGTATTGATTCATTTATCATTTTTCCATTGTTCAAACAGGCATTTTTTCCACACAGATAAAATGTGCATTCCAACTTTTCTGGAAGCCGCAGGCATGACGGGTGCAAATGTGATTCAGAGATAATGAACAAGACAGTGGTTTCTTTATGGGCTTGTGTGAGCACCTCCTTCATAACAGACGGGATGCTGGTCCCTCCCTAACTTGTCTGAATGCTTTGAGCCAAATAAAGCAGAGGCAGTTGAATCACTCAGAGCAGCTGGTGACAGAGTTAAAGAGCAGCAGATAACGTGAGTTATGAACCCTCCGCTTTATTTTTTACTCTGTGTTATTGTGTATAGTTATGGTTCTGTATGGATCTGTTAAAGTGAAAAGACTTGAGTATAAGAAATGCTGCATGTTTACAAACTTCGTTGTTTTTCTTCACAGGACACTGAGAATGGCTCCAGTTGGGATGGTTGGCGTCCTGGGTTGGTTTTCCCCAGAGGTGGGCATCATTTCCCTCATTGCCTTCCTCGTACTCAGCATCACTCTTGTCGCTCTTTGCGCCAAGTGCCACAGGTGAGGGAAATGTGACGATGAAACATGATGTCCATTTTGAGGCTTTTGCGTCTGTTTTCCTGCCGTTTACTCACCTAAGACACACACTGACACATTTAGAATTAAAGGACCCGGGAACTGTGACACAGGTTTTAGGAAGTGTGACCAACACTGCCACCCAGTATAAACTAGTCTTATTTTATCTGGACAGGCTCTGAAACACATCACTGATTCATTTTTCTGCAGGCTTTACTGGCTATTCATGACTATCCAAAAGCTCGTTAGACCCGATGGGTGGTTTCTGAAGGGTGTTGCCTGTTTAAAGAGAAAGAAGCAGAAAAAAAATCACTCTGCCACCTGGAAAGTTGAGCTAAATGGGCTTGGCTCATTAAACTTCACTGTCCTGATGGGATTTTTAAGTGTGTGTGTGTGTGTGACATTAATAAGAGTGTTTTACACACATTCGTGTTATTGTTTAAATGCTTATCGCTTATCGCAGTGGTCCGCATGCCAAACATACCAGTGACAGGACAGAGGAGTTTCAGGGTGACTTAACAGTCTCATTACCTGCAGTCTCGAGCTCCACATTCCAGGCCAGACTCCAGTCTTACCAAAGGGCATCCAAGCTGTCACAATCTAGCCTTAAGTCTCGTCTAAGTAACCATCATATCACCATCGGCTATTTATAAGCGTTTGTGAAGTGCTGCTGGGAAGCCTTGACTATGTTTGCTGTCACCAGCAACAGAACATATAAACTCAGGTGAAAGTGTTTAATAAGTTAATAACAGGAGAACTTAAGGGCCATTTTCCTATAGACTTCGATACAACCAGAAGCCTTTTTGCAAGCAGAGGAGTCTCCTCTCTCGGAGTTCACCTTAAATTTTTCTCGTTGCAATTTGAGACCAGTCCAAGTAATCTTTAAGTCTTGACAAAAAAAGGGGAAATTTCCAATTAGTTTATCAGTCTCAGCAAAAGGCTAAAGTATAGTTTTGTAATGACAGCTGAGTTCTACTCAAATTCAAGCAGTTAAATGAGAAATTTATCCTGCACTCAGCTGAGTTTAGGGTTAACCTGCTGTGGTCCAACTCCTCATAACCCTAAACCAATGTATTAGAATTCAGATGACAAAAGAAATCCTCAAACTTCCAGTATGTACCAGCATGGTATGTAAATTTACATACCATACTGGTATGTAAATTGGACTCTTCTCCTTTGTCCTCAGTACAAACACATACAGAACACCATCCTCAGCCTCAGTGACCTCCCATTTACCTTCTTGTCATTCACAGGAGCAGTGACAACGCCTACGACGTGAGCGGAACAAAGGTGTGTACTTCCCCTTTTGTTTTTCATCATCCTCTCACTCTCTTTCAGGTGTTTCCCTCTCTCCCGTTATCAGCAGCATGTAGCACCTGTTACAGTTCTGTTAGTTTCCAATTAGGAGCCATAACTGGCTGGTTATCAGCAATCAACAGGAAGATGGTAGAAATTATGATACTGTGCCTCAATAGAGCCGTTGACAAATGAAAATGATCGATTGTGTGACGTTTTGGTCAATGAGTGTTTTACTACACGTGGAGTATAAAATTAATAATACAAGAAAAAAAAACTTTGCGCCATAATCCAGAACAATAATGATGATTTTTTATTTTTAAGATAATAACTTTTACATATCCAGTAGCTCTGCCTATTTATTGCATTTGTAGAACGTTGCCTAAATGACTGAATGGTAATCATTCTATGGAAAGGACTCCGAGGGCAAACTCTTCATTTTAACTAAGACTTTGAGTGGGATACAAAATTCAAGCCAAAAAAATTAATAAATGCAGTCTGGCAGACACAACTGCAGGTACGCTATTCTGAACAATAAGCAACAATAAAAAAGTGCTGAAGAGTTATTTCAGGTGAGGTAAAAGGGAAGTCAAACTTTTAAAATGACAGGAGGAAGCACTGACCTTTTGTTTCCAGTGCTGTCTCAGAGGATTAGGACTGACTGCTGTTATGCATCGTCAGGAAGAGATTAAGATTAGTAAGGCTTCTCACGAAGGGCTCCTCTGTAAAGGCCTTTTTGTGAGTGTTACCTGCGAATTCCTGATTGGATTAGGATGTTTCAAATTTCAATATGATATGCTGCCATGAGCTTAGGAAAACATATTAAACCATGCATATGGGCTGATGTGTTGAGTGACCAAACTGACAGCAGAAACACTGGGGAAATGAAAGGGCAAAACTTCATTTTGAAGTTCTCGGACCACCCAAATTTACCATGAAAGGTCAAGCAGCCATCATGAGGTCTCAATGGAAAAACCCATTGTTGTTGTTGAACAGGGACAGCCATTGCAAATTCGCTTAGGCTACAACTGCTGTGGTGGGTTGCCTGGTTCATGTAACATACTTGTCCCTATATAGAAATAAACTAAAAGTTGTTTTGTTGCAGGCTGGTTGCTGTCACTTTTCTAAGCTGTGTCCAGCAATCTGTCTTTCTGAGTTTGATAGCTGCTGGTGCATAACTGGCATAAAGCGAATTCCAAAATCTTGCAAGCCTTCTCGATAAGCTGTCAGTGTGACTCATCAACTCAGCAAGGATTCTAAATTTCTCAGTATGCTTCAAGGAAACTAAGTTTCACAAGACCATGCTCTAAATATTATAGAGTTATTAGGCCATTTCTAGATAATATTCTCCAGGCAGAAAGATTATTCACAAATGTCCCAGCAAATCCACCCCAAGCTCAGACTGTGCAGTGCTCAGAGAAACTGCAAAAACCCCAAAAGCTCCATCTCAGATTCTACGGGCCTCAGTTAGCATGTTGAATGTTGAAGTTCATGGCAGCACAATTAGACAAAGACTGAGTATGTGTGGTTTGTTTGGGACGGTTGCCTCTTCTCTCCAAAAGGAACACAGCAGCATGGCTTAGGATTGCAAAGTTGCATCTGAACAAACTTCAAGACTTCTGGAATAACGTCCTTTGGACAGATAAGCGGAGATCTTGCATGTATTATGGATTTGTCCAAAACCAAATACAGCTTATCAGCATAAAAACCTCATTCCCAACTTTCAAGCACGGTGGCGGAGGGGTGATGATTCGGGCTTGTTTTGCAGCAGCAGGACCTGAGTCAACTCCTCTGTGAACCAAAGTATGCAGCTTGGCCAGTTGTGCTCAGCTTTTCACACACTGCTTTTGCATTTTGGTTTAGTGGTTGTTAATAAATAATGACAGGGTGAAATATGTCACGGAGTGCTGTTCACTGTTGTTGCTGAGGTTGTGTTTAAATCATTTCAGACCCTGGTGATTAGTAAATCCTTGGATTTGAAAGACTGTCCGTACTTTTTCACATGACTGGATTATTATTATGCTAGATTATTAAATCCAGTAAAGTTATAGTAAAGTTAAAACTTTCTAATAAGTGTGTTATAACTTTATTCTTGTGTATTGATAAAAGGAGAGGTGTTATACTGATGACAGAGATGTGGAGCAGCTGTAGCTTTATATTTACCATTTACCCACAGGACCATAGAGATTACATTTTTGTTCTAATGTGTTTTTATGCTGCAAAACAAAACATTCAAAAAGAATTACCAGAGTGCAAAAATGTTAACTCATTTCCTGATTTTAGGACTCTTTCCTGGATCACTCTCTTATGCCCTTGTTGTCCTAACCCTGTTGGTCTTACTCCATCACAGAATGAAGGTGGAAGAGGAGGATCTAATGGAACAAGTGGCAGAAAGTCAGGAGATACAACTGGTGAGTTCACTGCATATTAAAAGACGTTTCAGTCTCATGTTAATGAACATTTTCACTTATATTTTCTTATCTAAATCTTCCAGACGCAGGGGGTTCCACATGGAGAAACCACAAAAACATGCCTCCACACACACTGGAGAGGTCTAACGCAGGAACACAGTAAACGGCCAGCTATAGTCCTGAACACTAACCCCCAACCACACAACACACCCCTGAAAACGGAAGCTCCCAAATTTTGAGGCAAGAATTGGGAAGAGGGAAAAATCATGCTCGACATCCCATTGCAAAGAAACCCCAGTTTTCCACTCTTGATAATGTCCCAAATGGACAGATGGACGGAAAAGGAGAGGAAGGGTAGGAGAGAAAGTTGGCCCTGTCCTCAGCCAGCTCGAACTACCATCCACGCCTCGTCTTTATCAAATCAGACTTTCGCTTATTTGGATGCAGATTGAGACCCTCATTGCCTTCGAACTTATGGATTCTGAATTACCTGATAAGAACTTTTCACTTAATCTCCTTTAGTTTTTCATTTGGTTAAAGGAAACTTTTTTTTAAGAGTCTGGATTCTGTAAGTTGATCTTTCCTGTCTTTACCTTAGTAAGAAAATATGAACAATTACTTGGATCGATTCACCATGAGAGTGTAAAAATCTGCAATCACAAGGTCTTGAGATATTAAAAATGTCAGTTACAGGCTTAGCTGCCAAGTCTGTGAGCTTATTTAACGCTGGCTGGTGTTGATGTTTAATTAGCCTCAGGATGTATGACCAAACTGTGTAACTGTCCCAAAGCTCTTCCCTGATTGGTTTAAGGTTCATAGCAGTGGCACCTTTAGTTTCTCTAACGCAGATTATACTGGACTTTATTAGTTTTGAAAATGTACTTTCTTGCTGAGAATAAGCAAAGAAGATTGAAATCACTGAAATCAAATCTTATCCACACATTCTCACATGGAGCTAAGCTTAACATAAAGATTTACCAGGCCTCGAGGAAACAAAAAGGCCCCCCAAAGCTCACTAATAACAGATTATATCACATTTGCTTAATCTGCGGATTTACAGATTTCCTGGCCTGGTCTAGTGCTGTCATTAGCAATAGAATAACAATGAAACACTGTGTTTGTGTGGGGCAAATTTAGACATGTCAACAATCCTTGAGAGGTAATCTGGAATTTTAATAAACAACTTAAATAAAAATACAATAAATTGTGCATCTTAGTGGATTGTCATATAGCATGTACAGGTTCTTGCTATAAGGGTGAATTGAAGCTTAAGTTTGTTCTTTTTTTAATATATTCTCCAACCCTCCTATTTATCCTGCTGTTATTTCAGCTGCTCCTCTCTCTGGTGTCAGTTTACAGGTATCTATAGACACACATACTGTTTCACTATATGCCATTTCCTCCCCTTGTGCGAAACCAGATTTTAGAAGAGGGCATGTCCTGCAGAACCAGTCATGATGCTGTGCAGTCCCACACAGTTGGGGTCATCTGGTCACCCTGCCCCTATGGGTCTGCTACTCATTGCCTAAAGGGCAGCAAAACAGCTTGATGTAAATCATAAGCTTATGCAATATCATTAAAAAGTGCATAAAGATAGAAATCTTTTGTGCCAATTAAAGAAGTGTAAGGTGTTCATTATCCCTGCCAAGTTAGTCACTCATGAAATCGCTCTCCTCTCTCGTGGTTCAGAAAACCTTTGCTGCTGTTGGATAGCTTAGCTTTTAGCCAGCTAACCAGTGGTTGTGTTAAATATTTGAGTTAGTCCACTGTGTCAAATGACACTAGGACCAAACCAGTTAAATCTGTGTTTAATAACGAGGCCTATCCCACCATGAAATCACCGTCTACTGTGAAGGTGCAAGCAGGCTCCTGTTTTATTAGCCAGCCTGTGAGCAAATGTTTGAGTCAGACGTCACTGATGTGTGACTGAGATCAAATCAGCTAAATGTGTGTTAGGAATATGAAAAAAGGCGCCTCTGCTTGGGAAAGTTTGTGGGGCTAACTATTTCCCTTCCTTATGCTAAGCTAAGCTAACCAGCTTCATATTTCACAATAAGGCAAAGTTGTCAAACTGTTGTGTTAATATTATTGTTAGCTATTTCCAAATGAATGATGTTAAAGTCATAAAAGACAAAGGCATGAAGTGACTTCTGGTTCTTTTTTTCCTGTGCACATGTTGCATTGTGATAAGAAGGGGCTTTTCTCACCTGTTACTGTCACTGAAGGGACTGTGTTTCTGTTCTCATTTGTATTTTGGTATTTCTCTGTTCCTGAAAACTCTTTTCTCTGCTCAGCTGATGCAGTTAAAGTCAGTGCTGTGGTATTCCCTGCTCTGTCAACAAAGGGAGTGATATGATCTGACTGATACGATTTGCACCTGTGGTTGCAGACAATTCAGCTGCACAACCACAGCAGGGTGGAGTTATCATTCTTGTAATGCCTGTTGTTGTAAATCTGCTCAAAAGTTTGAATGAAACACACCCAAGTGAGGGCGCTGGCGTCAGTGATATTCCTTATCTTGCCACTGTACATTAAAGGCCTGCAAAACTTGTTCTACTATATAAGTTCTTCCTCCCACTTTATTCCAACTTTCTTTGTTGAATTTTTTAACAGCTTAACGTACAATATTAGTCATTAAAACAATGAGAAAAAGAGAGAGAAAAATGTAGGCTGGTTTCTCCCAAACCCCCCCCCCCCCACCGTGGGAGTAAAAGGGCCTGCAAATAGTCTAATTTGCCTCTGTGTCAGGGAGCGTAGTGATTGCGCCTGCTAAAGACAGGAAAGGTCTCCAAGTCTCCATAAATTTGCTGGTAGAGCCCTTCAGTGAAAATCTGACTTTTTCCAGCTTCAGGATGTGGAGAACTTCCCTCACCCAGCGGTCATGAGAGGGCGGGATGCTTAGTTTCCATTTAAGTAAAATAAGTCTGCGAGCCAAAAGGGTGGTGCTTCCTCCCACTTTAAACTTTGAATTTTATTAATTATTTGTGAATATTTTATTTCCTCAGTATCTTCGGTGGTTTTGGTGCTTAATGCTTAAAGTTATTATGACTACAATTTTAAGGGATCTTGACAGTCACTATTCTCTCGAATGGCTGGTTTCTTTATGCTGTAAGATAGTTGACGGCTTTGGCAGTGCTAGCAGTTTGGCTCTAGATTATGATGTTGGTTTTCCACCAGTACAGATTGTCGGGGTGCACTTAAAAACCCCGCTGTAGCACACCCATGTGCAGAACCCGCTTTGTAGCTGATGGTTGGGGACTAGTGGGAGAGTCCAGGCTCTGTAGGTAACCCTGTAATGAACAGCAATCAAAAAGATTAAGAGAACACTAAATCATTACAGCATAACACAAAGCCAGTTAAACTTGAGGGAATCGATCTGTCCAGTTAGGAAGCATAAACCACTGTGGATCTGTTTCACCTGCTCTGGTGCAAATGAAAGGGACAACAGGCGCACTGGAGAGGCAGCAAGAAGAGAACACCTAAAACAGTTGGTGTCCAACAACCTTTGGTCTTTTCTGATTTTTCTCTGGTTTTGTTTTGTGCTAGTTTCCTTATCACTCCTGGTAGCATGGAAGAACATCGGAGCGTGTTTTTCATGTGAATGTTAACAGTGTCCTGAGGGGGATGATGATTACTGTCTTGAGGGACAATAAATGCATGACATGTCTGTTTAGACCTTTTTGTTCTATGAGGAAGCTTCTATATTTTAATACTCTAATTTTTCTCCAGTGTTATCATTAAAGACAGCCGTCAATGCTGCCTCTCACATTGTTGTTTTTGTCCATGCTGCTCTGTTTGTAAATGAAGCTGCTTAGTGTCAATCAGTCTGCCTCCTCCATGTCTGCGTTTTGGGTCCTCCTCTCAGGTGATGGTTTGTGACATCCTGGAAACTCTGCGGCACTTCAAATGCACGGATACGTAACTTCCCACTGGTTCTCAGATGGATTTGGGTCTGGGGAATATAGCAGTCAGTCACTGGAATGAATGCCTTCGTCATCCAGGAGCTGCTCTGGCAACATGAGGCCGAGCAGTAGTCCTGCACCAGGAGAAAAGCAGGACCCACTGCTCAGCATAAGGTCTGATACCGAGTCTGAGGAGTTCATCCTCCGTCCAAAGATACAGTATGTCTACCCAGACCATCACTGAGCCACTGCCAAACAGGGCGTGCAGGATGATGTTGCAGGCAGCATAACATTTACCTTGGCATCTTCACTCTTTCACGTCTGTCACATGTGCTCAGTGTGAACCTGCTCTGATCTGTGACGAGCATGGTGCACCAGTGCCTGGTGTTCTCTGAGGGATACCAACCGGCCCGCACCCTGCTGGGCTGTGAGCACAGGTCCCACTAAAATACTTCTGGGACTCGTATTATAATCTTTTTCTGATAGTTTGGTCAGAAAGAGAAACCTAAGTAGCCCGCTGGAGGTCATGTTGTAGGGTTGTAGCAGAACTCCTCCTGTTCCTCCTCCTTTCTCCTTTTGCTGATCATGTTCCTGGGTTGATGTTCGTCTATGGTCCTGACCAGCTGTCCTCCTGTAATGGCTCATCTGCTATCCCCTCCACACTCTTGCTGGGAGACACAGCAAAACATCATTCATGTCCCCTTTAGGAATGTAATCACACCTGATATGCATTAAGCTCTTATTAATATCATGGACATATTTTTAGCTTTTATTTGTACTTTCAACAATCCTTCAGCAGCTGATCCTAATATATACCAGCACACCAGAATGTAGGTAATTAGTTGTACTTAATATAATATGCAGTTTATTATGTGCGTCTGAGCCCCCGGTGTGGAGCATGTGTGTGTGTGCTGGCCACACCACGCAGACCTGTGGGGCATGGACAGGTGGGCCTGTGGCGTCTTTGTCCAGGGGAATGCATTTTTAACACAGTCCTCACCACAGACCGGGCCAGCGGTGCAACCCTCAGTACATCATTTACTGATAAACAGATTTAAAATGCATTTAGCAAATATTATCAATCCGACAGGCAAAAAAAGAAGATGGTAAACATTACAGCAGAATCTTGGCATTGTCATCTGCTAGCATGGCACAAGTAGCCTTGTTTGGCACCACTGTTTTAAATTGAGGAGTTCGCATATTGTGATGACCTGATATTTCAACCAATTTCCAGACCCTGCTACCACCTACTGCCTCCAGCACTGTCTCCCTGACTGCTGCCCTTAGATCATTCATATCATTGCACAGCAGCACACTGTTAAAATCCCGCTGCTCTACTTGTTTACTCAGTACCTCCTGCTATGTAATCTGTTCACTATTCATTGGTCTTGGTCTGCCTAACCAGTAGAGGCAGCTGCTAGCAGCCTCTGAAGGGAACGCAGCAGCTTTAGTCACAAAAATAAGCAGGGAAGGAATTCTGTCTGGTTTGGGAATCATATTGGAACTATAGGAGTGGGTTACTCTCTCTCTCACTGTGTAGGCGCTCAGACCCTAAAATCCCTGCTGACTGGATGTCTGGTGGAGAGGGTGCAGACAGCCGACACTAATCCGGCCTCTCAAACACAGGGAAACACACACACATACACACACACACACACACACACACACACACACACACACACACACACACACACACACACACACACACAGGCACGGGATCTGCAACACACACTTAAAACACACATGTAAGTCCCGTTTGAGCTGGCACGCCATCATGTGATATTGGTAGCTGATATGCTGCATGCAATTATGTGAGCAGCTTTACTATTGTATTTTTCAGCTATTTTCATTTGGATAAACAGTCAGTGAGGGGGTCTGATCACTGAGCTGTGTGACACTTCTTTCACTAAAGTGGATTAATAGCAGCTAGATTACATTTAACAGAAAAAAATCCAAACAAAATATCCACATGGAGACGTTTTAGTTCATGGGCCGGACCAGTAAAAGACAACGGATGTGCATGATAAATAAAATAATAATAATAATATTTA
Source organism: Archocentrus centrarchus (assembly GCF_007364275.1). Classification (NCBI taxonomy): domain Eukaryota; kingdom Metazoa; phylum Chordata; class Actinopteri; order Cichliformes; family Cichlidae; genus Archocentrus; species Archocentrus centrarchus. Next base: position 28,218,790 of record NC_044369.1, on the reverse strand, counting down.
AATTTTGGCTATAGCCACATGTAATGAACAAACCAATGACAAAATAAATCATAAACAACGTGAGATTCGTCAGTTTTTCCACACTCACACTGCAAAAATTGAAAACCAGAAACGTCCCAGCACAGCATCCCAAAACAGCAGTTCAGACCTCCGGCTCTGGCCTGGATGAAATGAACAGACATTTAAAAGAGACACGATCCCTTTTGAACTCTCTCAGCACGTTTCCTCGTGCAAGATGCAGTGAAAAGTGCTAATGTTTGTCACTCTTTGCAAAGCCTTCCAGTGAGCCTGACTGGACCCGCTGACCATATGTTTGACACACCTGAGAGAAATAAATACTCTGTGGAGTGAAGTCTAGTTGACCTCCTGGTTTGTGGACTGTTTTTAATCATTTTTGATATTTCTTATTTGCATCTTTTTTGCAATGCAGAGTAATTGCATTAAATGCAGTGCTTAATTATAATTAAAAATCTATTTAAAAACTCACTCGTGTTTGCTATTTCTATTTTCTAAGGACATAGTCCACTTCTGCTGCTGACGTGATTGAGACACAGCAGATAAACACAGATTTGTGTGTGCTTCAGACAGACAGACAGAGACTGAATGATGATGCTGATGATGGTGATGCTCTGGTAACCCCTCACCTAGATCATCCTTTTGTGCGCGGCGCGCTGCAGGCTCATATCTCTGCGCTTTTGCCCAGCTGTCACCTCCGGCATTGGTCCACCGAACAGACACACGTAGGCGCGTATCCGACCGACCCAACCCCCTTTTCCTCCGGCAGACTGACGAGCCGGCGAGCGGCGGGACGGCCAGGCAGCGACGACCCGCAGCTGCAGCCCTGACCGGAGGACTTCCACCGACGGAGTGAGTAAAATACGTTGTTTTTAAGAACCCAAGAGGTTGTTTTTCTGCAGAAAACACAGCGAAAATGCAGTTTTCTCTCTGTGCAGTGGAAGCTGGGGGAGGGAGAGTGGGAGGGGGTGTTTCTCCGGATTTCAGTCTGCGTTGCCGGGTGGAGATCAGTAATGTAATTGAAGGATCATAAACAGCGCAGCTATAAAAGAAGCCCAAACAGCCATTGCATTCATTTGGAAACATGCGCAATGTTTTTATCTGTAGCTTCTGCAGCGTGTGCATCAAATTGCAGGAGCCTGCTTAACAAGGAGTCTCCGATTTTACTACCTGGTGACAAAACGCATGAAAAATCTCCATCTGAGTCTAAAGCATGAGCCCAGTTGCATTATAAGACTGCGGAAATGACCTTATTTATTACATTTTTGCCCTTGTTGTTGTTTTCACGTCGCTGTTTGCACATTCCAGCCTTAAATTCATCGCCGCACGACGCGTGCTGTGTGAAATCTGGATCATTATAATGTGTTTTTACGTGACTTTGTGTTAGAAATAAGTTTAATCTCAGCTGGATCCTCTGGTCCGGCTCAGTCCCTCCCGGCGAAGCTCGTGTCTGAACACGTTGTTAGAACGGGGGTGTGTTCCTGAAAGCCAGGGCTCAGCCAATCAGCGTCGGCGGCACTCCCACACGGTGCCGCTTGTTTACTACTGAAGCTTGGCGCTGATTGGTGGAAAGGTGGGGGAAATCGGGCTTTGTGCTGTGTTTGGGTGCACAAAAAAAGAATGGGTGAGATGAGCTATCTCCTCGAAGAATCCCTTATGTGCAGGTTTCCAAGTAGGAAATAACTTGTATATGGAAGCCAGTAAAAAATAGTAATTTCTTGAAATGAACAAGAGGGGTTTGATACAGCAACGTGGTGCCACTGTATAATTACCATTTAAAACACAGCTTCCTTTATGTGTTGTTTTGTGAGGTTACTATTGTTTAGTGTTGTGCCAGTGTATTGTTTTTGTATTTGTAGTACGGCTGTGTTATGTGAGCCAGATGTGGGCAGAATGTCATGGCACACCATTTGGCCCACATAAGGTGGTCCTGTGGTGGAGCTCTGACAGCCAGACTCAACCTGGATCAATGCTGAATCTCTGGGCCAACACTGTCCCAAAGAAACGGGCAGAAGTGGTCCAAACATTTATTACTATCTGGGTAAAATAGGAGCAGAGAAAAGTCATCATTTCTGATCTTTTACACGTTTAGTTTAGATTTTTGTAATGTTATGTAATGTAAACACGAATCTACTCCAAAATATGGGCTCTTCAGAAAATGTCAGTCATTAACCGTCAATAAATGCCAGAACACAGAAACACAGTGAATCACGGTTTGTCAACGCTGCACAGTCACCATTGTGTTGGGATTATTCCTGAGTCTACTGAATGCAGCATTGCCCCCATTTTACCTCTGTGGGCTACAGGCCACAGTGAATGTACCCAAACGCCAGATTAGGTCTTTGTAAGGCGTTATGAGTCTCGTACTTTATCAGAGTAGACAGCAAAACTACAGCAAGATTGCGATCCGATCTAAATCCACTCAAGTCTGCGTTCCCTTCACATGCCTGCAATAATTTTCAAATCTCCTGTGGTGTCGTTGCGCTGCGCTGTCAGACGCAGAGATGCAAGATGGAATAAGTGTTTGCCAACAGACACTCGTCAGCAAAGCTGCCGTCTGTTTAGATCCCCATATTTATTCACCAAGCATATTTGTCATCTGATGCCGTGGTTCACTGAGAGCATATTCTCTCTAGCTGAAAATAACCTCCATCGTTGAATCCTTTGAAGAAGGAAGCTGGGCAGAGATTACAACCAAAGTTACCGAAGGACGTTCGTGGTGAAATTTGATGTAATGTTACAGTGAAGTCACACTGCAGTGCAGCATGGCTGGGGTGCTGGAAGATTAATAATGCTGGGACATATTTTCATTTGTTCACGTTGTCTGTGGCGTCCTGTCTGCAGGAAGGTGTGACACTGTGCTGAGTCCCCTCAGTGTGTGCAGCAGCACCATGGCAGCTACGGGACCCGAGGCCAGAGCTGGAGCAGAGCCAGGCGGGACGGCAGCCTGCTTCTCTACAACGACGCAGGGCAGCAACGGGCCCGGCGTGCAGCACGCTCTGGTGAGAAGCCTGACAGAGACGAGACTCCCTTTAAGGCCCGCGAAAGTCATCTGTTTTCTGGGGGAATTACTGATTCATACATCTAAAAAAAAAAATCCCTCAAGTTCCCATTTCAGGTTTGCATGGCGTTACAGGCGCATTTAAATCACAAGAAAAATCATTACAGTAAGCAAAAGGCCACACTCCTGAAAGTTCAGACCATAACTGAGAAAAGAAATTCAAGAAATGGGATCATTATTTCTTTCCCCTGTGTTAGATGTAATGCACTGCCTGGTCAGAGGCTGGCAGCCACTTCTTTTCACACTGTTTCACTGGCAGATTATGCTGTCTGCGTGCAGGACGCCACAGATGGACAGGAAATATTCTCTTAACTGCTTTATTCATGGTCACAGTGAGGCTCAGTAGCAGGGTATCACAGACGCATGTAAACAGCTTAACCCATATAAGGCCTGAACAGTGTTTTGTCTGTCCACTGATGAGCTGAGTGGAAGGTTTATGTTGAAGTGAACCAGAGCAAGACACTGAACGGACAACTTTTCCAGGCTGGGATCAGGAACTCATTGTGTCATTGCCTCACTTTGAAGGTATATACACAGAGCTGTGTCCAGGCTGAGAGTGGACGTTACAAGAGCAACCGGGCTGCTTCGCTGCAAAATATGGGAGCCGCAGTGCACCTCAGCAACAGAGAGGCTCCATACAGGTGAGCGACACTGCAGGTGCTGTAGTTTTGTAGGAACCACAGGCTGTATACAAAAGATGGACCCACATGATGTCACCGATTAGTTGGAAAGCTGCATCCCAGCCAGTAGGGATTTTGGGGGACGGGTGTTGTTGGTGGTGGGGTGTTGATACAGCATAGTATCGCAATATTTTATCGATACAGGGACGCCAAATATTGATACTATATAAAATAATTTAAAATACTCTGGGAATACTATAAACAAGAGGGTTCCTGTCATGCACCACCACCCTGAGATAATATTAGCTGAGCAAACTTACATGAAATCAGCCCAACCGGAAAACCATCCAACACTGGACACACTGAGCTTGACAAAGCTACCTGCTAGTTCAGAGCAAGCTAATGGCTCAATCACATGAGCAAAAACAGGACAGCAACCTCCATGCAGCTACAAAAAAAAAAAATGGCTGCCCAGTCATTATTGAATTTTTTCACATTCTGCGACCGATTGGAACTTGTGGTGACTAAATGGTTGCTCAGAGCTTGAGTAGGTAGTAATAAAGTGCCTGGTACCAGGTACTACCACCTAATGGAAAACCCTAAAAACTGAGTAGAGTCGTGTTGAGTCGAGCCGAGTAGGTACTAGTGGAAAAGACACATTTGTCAATGAGCACAACTCGAGGAGACTCAGCTCAACTGGCTGCCAGCTGTTTGTATTCTGGTTACATTTCTATAGAACAGGAAGGCTGCTGAGGGCAAATGTAATAGTTAAATGTGAATTTCTGTTTATGTAGACAGCAACAGATATGTGATTTTCAACATTTTATCACAGTTAATTAAACAGATCCCATGGAATTGCCATACATACCATACAATATATGTTACTGCAATACTCAGCATGTCGTTAAACGCTCAAACTCACAATAATATTGTATCATTAGTGAAGTATTGTGATAATATCATATTGTGGGGTGTCTGGTGGTAAGTGGTAAGCAACAGACTAATAAAACACTAGAACTTCAATCTCCAAAACTGCGGAGCAGACGTGTTGGATGGGCTGAACCACAAAGCAGCCAATACTGTTGCCAAAAGGCACCAACAACCAACCAACCACCAGAGGCTAAATTCATTTTTTGCACCAGCCTCGTACATGTTTATTTCTGTGGTAAAGCTGAGCGTTTTATCATGAGAGTCTATGGGGAGTCACTCTTTTGAGGCTGCCTCAAGTGGCCAGTAGAGGAACTGCAGTTTTTGGACCTTCTGTGTTGGCTCTATTTTCCAGGTGTTGCTGCTTGGTAGGAGTATGTGAGGGTGGACTTGATCTTACCAGAATATTTCTGTATGTTGTCTCCAGCTTCCGCAGCCCAGAGTCGGTAGAGATGGATGAGATCATGGCGGCCATGGTTCTGACCAGTCTGTCCTGCAGCCCCGTGGTTCAGAGCTCATCACAAACAGATCCTGGACCAGGTTTGTATCACCACAATCACATATGTTCACATATATGGCGGTCAGTAGTCTGACACATCACGGCACCCCCCCCCCAAGATAGTTCCTATTAATAGTTTATAACTTCAAAAGTTTTATTAAATTATTTGTGGCTTTACCACTTGTAACGTAGACATTACAGAGCAGAGATATGACAATAAGAGCCAAGAAGAGAAATTCCTTGAAGACAAAGGCGGTGCTTGTCCTCCCCATTTCTCCCAAATAGCCAGTCACCTGCTTTAACGGCCAAACTGGGACACATATGAGCCACTCGTGTTGTTGCGCTGATGCTTACAAACAGTTAAGAGTCACCACAGATTAAGCTGTGTGGTGTCAGATATGTTGTATCTGCTCATTACTGTTGCAAAGATAAGTGTACTTACGGATGTTTGTTCAGTGCTGTGGTGGGATGAGCCAGACACACTGACACACACTCTGGATTAAGCTGTTAATGAAGCTGCAGTGTTGTGGAATGCTGCACGTGTGGAGTACAAGTTTAATTTGCAGGGGAAAAGCTTTTTAAACATTAACTTTGGGGCAAAGTCAGCCAATTTGATCAGTAATTCTGTTCTTACTCTATCTACAGACAGAGTAGGCTTATTTCCAAAGGGGTGGCCACAGTGGATTGATCAACCATGTTTGATTGGGCATAGATTTTACATTAGATGCTGTTATTGATACAAGCCTCCCATTTATCTGCCAATATGAGTTCACTAACTTGTGAGGCTGGGTTCGTGTCTCCTCCTGGTTTCCAATTAGTGATCTTGACTGTCCAGCTGATTATACAGTATCCCGGGCTACTGCACACAGTAGCAATTCCTCTGCTGTTTGTTTTTATGCTGCTTCCAATTTGGCTGCATAGCAGCTGGAGTACACATGCAAGCAAGCGTCTGCTACCTCCAGTGACTAAACACGATTTTATTCTTTGTGTGACCAACTTTGAACTGCTGCACAATACTAGAGCACCATCACCACAGTTATGACTGCAGTCCTTTCATGTTGGTCATCTTTCTTTGGACTCACCCCAGCTTACTCCCAATCACAGCTGATTCACTCAACTGTTCTATTCTGATTTGAGTGATCTTATTGTTGTACAGTATGTGTAAAAGTCTTGAGCCACCCCTCATTTCAGTCTTCCATGGAGCCAGACTTTCTTGTGTGTGTGTGTGTGTGTGTGTGTGTGTGTGTGTGTGTGTGTGTGTGTGTGTGTGTGTGTGTGTGTGTGTGTGTGTGTGTTTGTTTTGTTTTTTTTAAGTGGTCTTAAGCAACAGTTCTTCAGGCTTTCTGAAAATCTTTCAAAGTTATTCTCTGGACATTGGCTGCTTTTTCAGAGGAATGTTTTTAGTCTCTTGACACTGACTTGTGAATCATTCAAGCATAAGAAAGGCACCAAACTGAAGGAATGAACCAGTGTACCAGGCACATAACAGACAACTTAGCAAAAAAACAATTTTAAATTGTATCTTTAGGTAATTTGTTACTTTTAGTTGAATCTACAAAACTACCAAAGATAACTCAGTTTAACAATAAAATAACAAGGTGATTCCCAAAGAGCTATTAGCTGAAAACTTAGCATAACTCTGCATGATCTGCAGTGTGTCCTTAAAGATTTTGAAGAAACTGGGCAAGTGGAGGACCAAAGAAGACATGTCAGGCCTAAAAAAAAAAGATCTACAGCAGATGAACAGTATCTGAAAGCTGTGTCCATAAGAAACAGGAAAGAGACTGACCCTTCAGTTGATCCATCTACTGTTCGCTGAAGCCTCATCAGAAATGGTCTCAGTGGAAGGGTGGCTGTTAAGAAGCCATTCTTAATGAAGGGAAACAGGGTGAAAAGGCTGAGGTATCCCACATTACAAGAGAACTGGACTGAAAATCAGTGGCAACAGGTCTGAAGGAACGATGAGTCCATGTTTGAAAATTTTGGTTTAAATTGTTGTTAGTATGTATGGAGGAGGTCAGGAGAGATCAAACAGTGAGTGTCTGCAGCCATCTGTAAAACACGGTGGAGGCTCTGTCATGGTTTCAGCCATTGGTGATTGGAGATCTTCTCAAAATTGATGGAATTATGAAACCAGAAAAGTGCCATCAGCTTTTGATCCACCATGCAGCATCATCTGGAAAGCATGTGATTGGCAACGGATTAATTTTTCAGCATGACAATGATCCCAAACACCATCAGCCATGGACTGGCCTCCCCAGAGCCCGGAGATCAACATTACTGAAGCAATGTGGGATCATCCTGACTAAGAATTCTTCATCCAAAGAAGAGCTTTGAATGTCCTTCAAGAAGCCTGGAGAGCTGTTCCTGAGATTACTTAAAGGAATGACAAGGAAGCTGCCTCAGAGAGTTCAGACTGTGCTGAAGAATAAAGGTGGTCACACCAAATACTGACTTTCAAACTTATTAGAATTCTTCAAACTCTGTTTTTGCCTTGTTTACTGTATTTCCATTGATGCTTACACGGGTCACTAAATTGCTGCATCCGTTTGGTGGTTTCCTAGCAAAATATAAAGAAGTGAGGGATGGCTCTTTGCACGGCACTGTATGAAATACAGATATAGCTGCAGTATAGAAGCATAGCTTTCTGCTGTTCAAAAGTGAGACTTCTGGTTTTTGTTGGTGAAATGTGGCAGGACATGAAGAAAGCTCAACTCAACCCACTTGAGGCCCCTTTGTGTCCATTAAGCCATTCCATACGACATATTTATTAACTTGATAAACAATTTGCAAGAGCAAAAACAAAAGTTACTGTTTTTAATGTGTTGGCAAAGCAATAAAGAAAATATCTGTGAAAAGAGAACAGAGCAGGGAGTTAGTAAATAGGTGCTGAAATGATGGTAAAGCTGTCTTAAATACCGCATCACAACCTTGGCACCAGCACGGGACACCTGCTCTTCTCTGTAGGATGGGCAGAGGGGAAGCAGCAGAGAGCATTCCCAAATGCATGAGTAGCTATTTTCATCCCAAAAAGGAACAGAGAGTATTTGATATTTAAGCCAGAAGGTAAAGATTTTTTTTTTACAGACACGTGAGTTAGTGCACGAACTGGTTTCCCCTCAGCTCTGTGACAAACTGTAAGTTTTCTTTGGCTCACAAGAAATTGTTGCATCTTCCTCTAGCTGGCTCGTCGTCCTCATCTGCTGACATGGAATGCGGTGGAGGCGAGCTCTCTGACAGTGGCAGCAGCGGCTACTGGAGCTGGGACCACGGCAACGTGAGCCCCGCGCCCTCTCCGTCCGTCACCGAGATGGACAGCAGCCCCGACGAAGGCCTGCACATGGAGCTGGAGCAGGGAGAGGAGCTCACTGCCAAAAAGCCAAAGGTGCACAGCTTCCGCAACTCACAGTGGAAATTGCCGCGTCAGAAGTCTCTGGAATCAGCAAAGTCTCTGTACTTTCTGTCCTTACTCAACCTCCGTTGTGATCTGTCTCTCGCAGAGCTCCGTCAGAAGTGTGTACAAATGCCTGTGGCCCAGTTGCGGCAAAGTTCTCACGTCTTCAGTCGGAATAAAAAGACACATCCGTGTGCTGCATCTGGGGTGAGCTGGCACTTTGAATCTTCTCATTTACATGTGCAATCCCTTTCCTTCTTAGCAGAAATGAGGAACAATTGTGCTGACGTGTAAAACTAGAATTTATTATTTTTTTAACTAAATTAGGGACAGGTGGGGAGGGGCGCTGAATCCCCTTGAGTAGAGCAAAATAAAAAGTAAAGCAGAGTTTTTCCTGGCGCAGGATGAAGCTTTGGGAGATGACTGTGCACAACAGTAAAGACAGTGAGTCTGTGTAACCTCGTTTGGCAGAAATCCGTGCAGCTTCCTGCAGCTTTAAATCAACACAATATTATGCTTGTGTAAACGAAACTCCAGTTTTATTTACTTTAACTGTTTTTTTTTTGTTTTGTTTTTTTTTACAACACTGGATTCGATTTTAAAATGTCTATTTTTAACATCCATTTTTGCTATTTTAATGCTGCAGATTTTTATTTGGCTTTGGCCTTTCTGGGGGGATGTGTGCTGCATATATATATATATATATATATATATATATATATATATATATATATAGTGTGTTTGTGTATTAAAATCTGTATACATTATTTTTGATGATAACACAGTGTAGCTGTTAGTTTTATTGTATATCTGTTGGAAATAAGTGTGTTCTTTATGATGTAGGGAGCACTTCCTGGTGCTCCTTGTGTTTCACACATAACCCAATAAAACATTTATTTTTCTGCCATATGTCACAATTTTAATGGTGCACTAAAAATAGAGAACATTAAGTCATAATTGGTTGATTTTTATCAATTGGTCACTTCAAGGGTGTGATTATGTACGACGTTCTAGTTTGTCAGGTTTGTGTGTACACTGTTTGGCCGCTGTAGTCTGAGTTAAATTGGAATGCAGATAGTTCGGCCTTTTGGAACATTTCTCAGCTTCAAAACAACATTAAAAAAACAAGAGGGAATAAAAATTTCAGGTTGTGGAAGAGCTCTGCTTGGTTAGGCCGCTGTGAGTGCTGCTTTCAGTAACTCTGCAAACAGACAAGTCAGTCTTTTTCTCTGTGTATCCACTGATGTGTCCCTACTGCACATGCACAGCAGTGGGTCAGACCAATCCCAGCGAGAGGAGGACTTCTACTACACTAAGATATCCTGTGAGACCGTTGATGCCAGCTCCGGCCCAGCTCCGGCCCAGCAGGCTCTGGGCCAGGCCTCGTCCTCTCATCTCAGCTGGGCGTCCTGTGGTTCTCCTCCAGGCGCAGAGCTCCAGATCCCCCCGGCTCACAGGCCCAGGTCCAATTCCAGCTCTGGGCCAGGCCTGAGCAGGCCCAGTCAGCTCAGCCAGTCGGCCCCCAGCAGCTTTTGGCAGATTCACTCAGAGCATCTCTATCAGGTTGGTGCAGCAGTGTTGCTATCAGTTTCCAGTAGCATACCGGGAAGAGCATGAAGCGCTTGAAGATAGAGTAAATGCAAAGAAAATTATTAAAGGGTACCTGTCATGCTTTTTATTTGTTTTGTCATATACACTGCTAAAATGGTAGATGCTTGTGTTAAAAAGGAGAATAATGACTTCAGCGTTTGTACTCGTAATCTCTGTCAGCCAGAAGCTCACATTTCAGACTCATCCGAACACTCAGTTTTAAGCAGGTTTTTCTCCTCTTGGGTCTCTATGATGTCACTAAGAGGGGATATCCCTAATATGGTCATCTCAGGCACACAGATCTGGGTGTGAGTACAGAAGCTCCACCCACCTGCTGTTCAAACCTTGTATTTGTGAGGGGGCAGCCAATCAGAAGAATGTTAACGGGCTAAAAACAGATTTACTTTTTTTTTTTTTTCCAGACAGAAGATGAACTGAGAAACTGCACAAAGATACAACTGAAAATAAAAATTATGAACTGTAAATCAAAGCTATTCTAGTAGAGTCCAAGAATAAAACTACGGAGCTTCAAATGTGCAGAATAGGTTCCCTTTAATATCTAATTAATTTAGTATCACTAAACAGTGTAACCTTTTTTTTTTAATACTTTGCATACAGATGGGATATTTCTTTGACATTTGAGAAACATATTGAGAGTAGATAAAGTAACAGCACTCTTCCTGTGAAACACTTGCATACGTGGCCCAGTAAAAGTCTAGACCTCAACCTGACTGAAATTCTGTGGTGGGACCTTCATAGAGCTGTGCATAAATGAATGCCCGCAAACCTCAATGAACTGAAGTGACTTAGATGTGCACAGGAAAGCATAGAGTCCTGGCTGTATGCTTGCTTAGCTTAGCATAAATGCTAAAAACATGGAAGTAGCTTTTTTATGCACTTTAAACAAGGAAAATATATGAATTAATATAATTTCCAGGAGCTGATTGTGCCAGCTGTTCCCGCCACGTTTCCAGGCTTCATCACTCATATTTTAAGAGAAGCTGAAGTAAACTAATAAAGTCTCTCATCATTTTCATGAATGAATCAATGAATGAAGCTATGCTCCACAGTTTAACAGAAATAATTCAAATGAGAACAATTAATATTATATTTTAAAGCTTGTGTCCTTTATTTAAAGAGCCTTTCAACCTCATCTCACAGAACATCTCTGCTCAACAGAATATTTTCAGATTATTTTTTACACCTCCAGCGAGCTGTTTATATTATTAGCTTTCATTTTCATATGGTGTGTGGCTGTAGCTGTATGAATCCAGCTCTAAAACGTAGAATAACCCTTGTCAGCCTGTAATAATTTAGCCCCAATTTAAATTTAAACATTTTAATGTTTTATAATTGCCTAAATAATCTTTGTAGGCTCTTCAAATGATTCTGCATCATTAAATTTGTAACTTCAGGGGAATTTTTTTACAGTCACATGAAGTTTTGTCACAAAATACTTGTTCAGTTAGTTATTATTTCAGTAATCACTTGTTTACTTCCCAGAACTAGAAGAAGACGACATTCTGGCGAATGAAATAGTTTGAGGGCAATGAAAGGAGACAGCACGGTTCTTGTTAGCATGAATTATTAAATGTCAGGCGCAGATTTTAGTGCATGAGCACCAGAATTCACATTCCAAATGTCACTTTTTCCCCATTTTCCTCAGAACAATTTTTTTTTTTGTCCAGGAATTCAGGCTGTGTATGAAAACGAAGAAAAAAAAAAAAAGTCTAGATTCCCTTTCTGCGAAATAGCTCAGCTGGGAAGTGAACTTCATTTTACCGCAGTTTTTTTTGCGCGAGTCTCACGTTACACGGTCTTGGTCTTGTTGCAGAAGTCCTCTTTACCCAGGGCCCCCAAGCAGAGACCCCGTCTAACGAGCAAGCGAGCTACGACTGTGTTTATGCATCACAAAGCAGCACATTTCACTGGTGACCTGCATTTACCCTGCGCCACGAGCCTGTAAATGGATGCTTTGTGACAGTGAGAGAGCAAGCTGTCTGCTTGCTCGCTTTCCCAAGGAGACTAGACTCTCACCAGCCTGCAAAAAAACCCCAGAAAAACACCACATAAAATCTCCCTGTACAGCAGTTAGAGCCTGACGTACACTTTGTAACTTTTCAGCTTTATAAACTTTCTGAAAAATATTCCTGCCAGACTTAAAAAAAAAAAAAGAAAGAAAAGCAATAACTGTGACAATTTTAGGCATTTTTCTGTTGCTACAAATGTTCGTATGTGTGCCACATTTGTTTTTCTTTAAGCAGGCAGAAATTCAAGTGAGAGTTCTGTGTGAGCGAGCGTGTGGGTTGAACTGTGGGTCAGTGCTGGTGGTGGTGGTGGAGCTGTGCCTCTGTATGTGTGTCACAGCTGCTGGCGCCTCGAAATGTCTGTTCACAGCGGTTCACTCACGCAGGTGTGGTTTTTTTCCTAGTCACTCCCACTGTTACTGATTGGCTTAACGCAGTGGATATATCATCATCATCATCACCATCAGATATTTTCTACCCTCTGCATCTTCTTCTGTCTGCACAGTTGGATGGATTGGGATGAAATAACACGTGCTTTGTTCAGATGGTTTAGGGTTGCTCGAGGTGGGGAAATAGGCCAGAGGGAGTGGAAACAGCTTGACCGGAAAAGATCATTTATCACGTGGGAGTTTAGTTGATTGTTACAGCAGTGAGTTGGAATAAAAAAAAAAGCCTCAGACTGATTATTTTTCTATTTGGCAATCTAGCTGATGTGAGGACTTGATTCAAGTACAAAACATGCCTGCTTAGAGTCATGTTTCTGTAAGCCAGTGAATGTTCTCTTGAATAGCGATATTGGAGCAGTGGTTCCCAAAGTCGAGAGTGCTACAACTTTTTAGAACATCTTCATTTAGCCTGGAAAAAGAGTTTGTTGCTCTATTTAAAAAAAGCCCTCCATAAAGCTAATTCAATTCAATTCAATTCAATTTTATTTATATAGCGCCAAATCACAACAAACAGTTGCCTCAAGGCGCTTTGTATTGTGGGTAAAGACCCTACAATAATACAGAGAAAACCCAACAGTCAAAACAACCACCTATGAGCAACCACTTGGTGACAGTGGGAAGGAAAAACTCCCTTTTAACAGGAAGAAACCTCCAACAGAACCAGGCTCAGGGAGGGGGGGTCATCTGCCGCGACTGGCTGGGGCTGAGGGGAGAGAGACAGGACAAAAGACATGCTGTCGAAGAGAGCCAGAGATTAATAATAATTAATGATTAAATACAGAGTGAAGTATAAACAAAGTAAATAAGGTGAATGAAAAGAAACAGTGCATTATGGGAACCCCCCAGCAGCCTAGGCCTATAGCAGCATAACTAAGGGATGGTTCAGGGTCACCTGATCCAGCCCTAACTATAAGCTTGATCAAAAAGGAAAGTTTTAAGCCTAATCTTAAAAATAGAGAGGGTGTCTGTCTCCTGAATCCAAGCTGGAAGCTGGTTCCACAGAAGAGGCGCCTGAAAGCTGAAGGCTCTGCCTCCCATTCTACTCTTAAGTATCCTAGGAACCACAAGTAAGCCAGCAGTCTGAGAGTGAAGTGCTCTATTGGGGTGATATGGGACTATGAGGTCTTTGAGATAAGATGGTGCCTGATTATTCAAGACCTTGTATGTGAGGAGAAGAATTTTAAATTCTATTCTAGATTTAACAGGGAGCCAATGAAGAGAAGCCAATATGGGAGAAATCTGCTCTCTCTTTCTAGTCCCTGTCAGTACTCTAGCTGCAGCATTTTGGATCAGCTGAAGGCTTTTCAGGGAGCTTTTAGGACAGCCTGATAATAATGAATTACAATAATCCACCCTAGAAGTAATAAATGCATGAATTAACTTTTCAGCATCACTCTGAGAAAGGATGTTTCTAATCTCAGAAATATTGCAGAAATGCAAAAAAGCGGTCCTACATATTTGTTTAATATGTGCATTGAAGGACATACCTGACCCACCTGACCCACAGGGTGGCTGTAGCTCAGGAGATAGAGCAGATCACCTATTAATTGGAAGGTTTGTGGTTCAATCCCTGGCTGCTCCAGTCTGCATGCCAAAGTGTTGTTGGGATACTGAACCCCAAGTTGCTCTCTGACGCAGTGTGTGTGAATATTAAATTGAAAGCACTCAGCTTGTATCAAACCAAAAAAGAAGCGCAGTGCCATTGTCAGGTTTTTCTCCACGTTGGGCAAAGCCATCACCAAACCATTTAGACGTCCAAAAGGCAGCAAAGAATTCATCTTGTAGGAAACAACTGAATACATAATTTGAAAAAAAGGGCCTAAACTAACAGCAGTAAGAGGAGCAAAATAAGATTCACATCTCTCTATAAAAATAACTGATTGCCAAGTAGCTTCATTTATTTCTGTATCTCAATAAATAAAGCATCACTATAAAATAAACAGAATACACAAGAACTGTAGACGCACATCAAGGTCTCGACAGATTTCACAGAGGATATAAAAATGCATTAAAAAAAACTGTAGTGTAAATAATTTAAACAACTGTCAGACAACAAAAACATTTAACATGTTTTACAAGTCAGCTTTTAAAGAAATGTACTCACACCTATAGCAAAGCATTTTAGCAATGTTATGTAGCATTTAAAGCTTCTGTACAGTTAATACTGAAGCTCAGGAGGTACATACTGAACACAGAGTCGCTCCCAATGCGTTCATTGGATCGTGAATGTTAGATAGAAAGCATTTAGATGTAGGAATAAAGTGCTTGTGGGAATGGGTGAAGGAGACATGCTGTATAAGGTGTTATAAGTGCTCATGTAGAGTAGAAAAGCTTTATATAAGAACCAGTCCATTTACCAAATGACATCATTCTCCAAAAGCCACAGGAAAGATTCTGGTTTATAGTTTCCAAACTGCAGGATGTATTTTCCCTGCACCTCCCTAGTGTCTGAGGCACCCCCTCCTCCTTCAATCAGACTTGTTGTGAGGAGGGATCAGCGTGGGCTTTCGTGGAACAGCACACAGACCCCTGCATATGACCTACGATGAAAAAAACAATCACACCATCTTTGATAGCCTGACTTTAAAAGAACTATTAATAGAAAGCTATGAAAAATCTTGTGGCGCAGTGTGGTCGGGCTTACAGAGCAGGAGGCAGGAGAAGGATGAGGATGCAGAAAAAGTGTTTTAAAGATCAAGGACAGGAGAAAAAATTAATTTGATTTAGGACTGTGATCAGTGTTTAGCTGACTCAGTGAAAGCTCAATCTAGTGCTATCATAGCTGTGATGAAAGTGCATTTGCTCCAGGTATTAAAAAATATTCTGTCTATGAATACTAGATTATAATATTTTTATTTTCATTTTAGAGAGTTTGATTTTCTGTTACATGGCACTGAACAGGAGTGGCCCTCCAATCTCATTGTACATCCTGTATAATGACAATAAAGGCATTCTATTCTATTCTATTCTATTCTAAAAATCGTTAAACACATGTTGCCGTAGCAGCGCACCGGATTTTGCGTTCATTTTTTGGGTCTCGCCGCAAAACGTTTTCTGCAATCGTTTGCACGTGCTTTGTCCGATTGGCCTGAAATTTTAATCACTTATGTACTGAACCAGCCTGAATCCATAACTGGGGAAATAGAGCAATTGGTGCAATAGCGCCCCCTACAGAATGAAACAAAAATTTATATGTAGAGAACAAAAGATGTTTCTCAGAAGTGCTTGAATTATGCTACACACATTCTGTAAGTCACTTTGACCAAAAAAAAAGGTCAGTGACACCCATATCACGTTTTTTTATGGTGCTGCCATGGCGATACTCCAAATGCCTCACATGCCGCATTTTATTCCAGTGGGGAAAAGCAGCGTTATTTACCTGTTGCCATTAAGTTAGTAACAGCTGGCTGTGTTAGCTTCATATTATAATGTAAGAGCACTGGAGTCTGACAGGTTGATTTAATTCACTAATGCACTGCAGGTGTGTCTGCTTAACCAGTGTTTCCTAACATTGCCATATTAAAGGGAAATGTGATGGTATCCTGTGCTGTCATATGTTTTCCCTGCTTGTCTCTGCTGCCCAACATTAAATTCACATTCTGTATGAAACAGGTTGTTGGACAGTTTAAGATCCTGCTGATGTGAAAAATCACGGGTCCACTTTTTTTTTTTTGCTTCCTCCAGGCCTGCAGCCCTGTCCAGATATCGGTGGCCCCCAGAAGCCCTGGCAGTCACGGTTGGACCCCCTCCACCTCTGGCCCTGGCCACAGTAACACTCCGGTGAGCCTTTAATCTGCCTTAACACTTATTTTTACATATAGTAGGAGGTTGGATAGGGCTCAGTTAACTCTAAGGTTGGAGACTTATCATGATTTAAATATTAGATATTTGATAATGTTGCTCTCAGTGTGGGGAGGGTGCTTCTAAAGCTGTCTGATCTTTGAGCGTTGCCTCCATCTCTGTCGCCGACATGTGCGGTGGCCACACTTAAGACTGCTACTGTGCTCAGTCTCTGGTTGTGTCCTCAGATGGTGAAACCTCGCTGCCGATCCGTCAGCGTCGGGGAACAGTGGCTCCAGCAGAACAGGCTGCAGCCAATGAGTGTGTCGCCCTCCCGCACTCACTGCTCCTTCAGGTGAGGCATTCATGCTCATTCATGGGGTTCAAATTTAAACAGAGCTAATAATCCGCAGCCACACCACCAGCTCTGTGTACAGTGCTTTGAACGGTACTTTCTATGTTAATGTAGCATGTTAGCATTCTAACATTTGCTAAACATTTGCTAAAAATTGATGAAGATTAGTATTTTGATCAGAAGTCTTTCTTTTTTCTCAAGTGTTGATGCAGGTATCCGTCCTCTAGCTTCTTCCTCGACATTGTCGTTTTTATCCTTAAATCGCATTTCCACTTCCTGGCGAGAAAAAACTACTTTATTTGATATCCCTCTGAGCCATTTTTTTGTAAAGACCGGTCTCCCCTCGCATCCTCATGATTCGTGTCTTTTTGCAGGAAGGGCCGCGGGGAGGCCAAGAAGTGCCGCAAGGTGTACGGAGTGGAGCACAAGGATCAGTGGTGCACTGCCTGCCGCTGGAAAAAAGCCTGCCAGCGCTTCCCGGACTAGAGGCGGCTCGGCGGCGGTGAGAGAAAGAGCGTGCGAGACGTGGACGGATGGATGCGTGGCAACAGAGACTTTTATCTAAAAGAGAATATAAATCAGGGCCTGAGAGCCATCAGTTGTTTTACTTGGTTTTTTTTTTTCCTTTCTTTTTTTCCTTTCAGCCTATTTTGTTTCTTTCCTAAAGGAATGCTAATGGACTTTTCTGTATCTTTGTATCTTTATCCTGAAAACTGAAGTCTGCGATGGTGCTAACTGTTGACTGACTTTGACCATGTGATGTGCTAAGCCTACAATACTCTCCTACTTTATCCAAAGGTCATATTACTACTCCTGTAGCTCCACTGTATTAGACCTGGCTGTTTTCGTTATTCCAATCCTCTCTTCCAGTGGTTACACAGTGGTTATGATGTACATTATATTGTGTGCTTTGAGTTATGTACGAGTATTTTGTACCTTTTTTTTTTTTTAATCGTCTGGTTCAGCCCAGGAATTGGGCAATTTTTTTTAATTATTTTCATGTTTTTTGGCACTTTGTTGGAATATAAACTCACGAGAATAAGCTAAAAGTTCTTTCCATGGAAATGGATTTCCTTCCTGCCCGTGTGTTGGCATACGACCAGTGTTAATGGTTCTGTTCCTTAAAGCCGTGGAGTCACGGCAATGGGACGAGTGTTAGAATGAGTTTGCAATAGCAATAAAAAAAAAAAAGAGAGGAAATATATTGTCAGACACATTAAAACAAAGCACTGAGAATTTGAGACGCTTTTTGTTATTCCTTTTTTTTCTTCTGCATGACAGTCCACGAAAGAAATAACAAACTATTTTATTGTTACTTTTTGCTATACACATCTCATATGAAGACTCAGAACAATGGTGTAAATGTTAAAAATGTGCGCTGAAATGTACACTGTGTTCACAAATAACATTTTTTTTTTTGTGTTGTTTGACAGAGAAACACACATGCATGTGCACACCTGCATCCTCTCTGCAATCAGCCACACACTGCAGAAATGACTGTTTAATCAAACACTAGTAAACACTTAAACACTATTAAGATGCAAAATCACGGCTGTGACTCGGCCTTTGGAGGAAAACACTTTTTTTTTCCCCACCCAAACATCTTTTTTTCTTTTTTTTTTTTTTTCTGTGTAATAATGACCACAGGTGACATGCACAGTTCATCCCGCCCCTCTCTGTGTTAAGTGGATTCTATGAGTCATTTCCTTGGACCTCCTCTCCAGTTCTACGGTGCCGTAGACACCCAATGATCCCTGACAGGGTTCATCTTCATGCACTTTAGTGCAGACTAAACAGACATGAACGGCTCTGAGAAAAAGCCCCAGGTGGAGAAGGGTTTGACAACAGGCTGGGGATTTGTTTGTTTTTTTAGCTCCATACGCGCTCCCTCCTTTACATGTTAACAGGATAGTTTGGGAACGCTGGGATTGTTAGAGGGGCAGGGAGGGTTAACATTTGAAATCCAGGTTTAAGGCAGAAAAGGAGTTCATTTAGTGGCAGAACTGAACGACTGCTCCTCATTATTACTGATATTCACAATTCCATTTCAGATGCCAATAAACTTGGCTTATAGTGAATCATGGAGACATAAAACATAGCTCTACTCCACTATCCTCACTGTGTCTTGTTAGATGTTGCATCCTGTACTCTGTGCTTCTCAGCAGTCCAATCATATGTAAAGGATTTCATTTGAACCCCTTTGCTAACTAACCTCCACCCTGCTCTCTTTAAAGGCAAAATCACACGAGCTACGGATGCTCCATCGTCCTTTTCACAGTGACTTCACATTTCAGTGTTCACGTAGAGCTCGTCATGCATTCCTTTCTTCTAGTTATTGTTGGTAAAGTTGGCTTCCATCCAACACTAACAATTTGATAGTTCAGCTGAATTTTCTCAAATTCTTAATTTTGCCTCAGAGGGCATTGCAACCAAACTATACAGAATATGAAATGTTTTATTCGTAGACTTGATTATTGTGTGGAAATCTCTCCAAAAATTGAAGCTAAAATGGATGAATTATGAGAAAAATATGAATACTGCTGGCTACTAGTCAGTCCTAACTGCAGGAAAATGGGATTAACCCAAGACACCCATATACTTCCTTACACTACTTGGGACATGATCAAAGCCAGCCTCCAAGGACAGCATGATTGTTCCTCACACACTAGAGGGCAGTATTGTTCCACTGAAAGGAGCCTCAGGAGCTGGCGCAAACCTGCTGCTCATTTCTCCAGAAACTCATCACTAGCAAAGTTTGCGTTGAGTACTTCCAGCTGATGGCACCAAAATCAGAATACAATAGAAAAAAAAAGTTTCTTTTTTTCGTCAGTATTAATAAAACAGCAGGTACTTAAAAAAAAAAAAGATGCAGAGATCTCTTTCAGCTAAGAAAGCCAATTTAACTCCATTGTGTTTAATTTTCTTAAGCAGGAAATTAAATTCTTACACATTAATTAATTAGTTTGTGTTTTACCATATGATTCTACAGCTTGTGTCTGCTCCTACTTGGAGAGCTTAGCAGTTAAAGACATATTTGCTGTATAGGAGCTGTGGAGGCTCCCAAATCTAGGAATACAATTTTTATAGTAGTCTATTGTTCCAAAATACAGAGTACAAAAAAAAAAAAAAAAAAAAAACTGGTGAAGCCACGACTTTAGGTTCCAGCCATACATGCATGAAAGTGCATTCAACATGATTTTCAAACCCTTAAATTAAATCAGTTCTCCAGTCTCATTTGGCCACTTTTTATTATACTGACACACAAAAATATATTCAATTGCACTTCTCGAATTCTTTTATTTCAAAGAATGGCATGTAGATGGGTTTAATAAGAAGGACATCACAGTCAAAACATTCTTTGTTACTTAGAGACACAAAGAGAGGTGCAGCAAGATGACGGAGTCTGTTCTTCTGATGACGTCACAGTTCAAACTGGAGCGAGCTGCAGGGGGGAAAAAAAATGATTGACAGGTTGAGGTAACCAGAGCTGGCGCCACAGAAATACACTACAGTTTGTTTCGCCTCCACACCCGAGTCACGGGGACGGTGTTGAATCTGCCGCTGCGGTTGCTCCTCATGCCCAGGTACTGCCGTAGCAGCTGGTTAACCCGTTTCTGACTGTTCCATTTGCGGGCAGACTTCCGGACACCTATGAACCCACCGTAGCGCTTTTGTAGTGGCCTCATGGATGAGCCAATCAGCTTCCTGTATCCATGGCGCCCCCTCTGAAAGCCGCCAAAGCGTTTAGATAAGGTGATGCCCTCTGAGCTGTCAACCTCATCAGCTTCCAGCTGGCCGTCACTCTCCACATCCCTGTCCTCCCTCAGCTTCTTCTCTTCATCTGTCAGACTGAGATCCAGGCTCTGCAGACCTTCCCCCTCCTCCGAGGAGCCCAGCAGTGATGAGTCATACTGGACACTGCGCTGCTCCAAGGGTGTCTCATCCTGATCCCCCTCCTGGAAACGCTCTGCAGCTGTAGACTGCAGCAGTTCACTGTCAGAGTTCAGGTCAAGAGAGGTCAGCTCCAGCTCCTCTCCTGTTCTCTTGAAGAGGGCACCTCCTTCAGAAAGTGTAGGGTGGAGCGATAGCTTCACAGCACGTTTACACACTTCCCACGTGAGTGATGAGGAGACATGACCCTCGCACTCCAACAAACACACCTGCAGAGGGAAAAGAAATAATAATGTGGTGAAATAATCCAAACCTTTTTTCTTTTTTCTTTTTTTTTTTAGGTTTAATTGATAACAACCATCCAAAAGACTTTGGAGTCCCCTAATTACTTGCAGTGATTCAATTAGTAATCAGGTCTAAGAACAGAGATGTGAGTGAGGACTTTATTCAAAGAGTTACTGCTGAGCCTCATGCCGTTTGATTTGAGAATACTGGATCCAGGATCTCATTAGAGCAACAAAATGAAAGACACTGGCAAATAATTACAGGTGTTTAGACCATATAGAAAAGTAACATGAAGGTCTAATGAAACACATGGAGGTAATGGCACTGACAAGTACTCAGAGCGAGCCCTGAAATACCTCACTTCTCTAGAATGCCATTTTTCTTTCCTTAGAGCATAAATCCCAGTAATTTGAATAATTTTCGGCCCATTTCTAGTCTTCCATTCCTTGCTAAAATTCTCGAACGAATTGTAGCCAACCAGGTTTACAATTACCTCTCTAATAATAATCTTTTCGAGGAATTTCAGTCTGGTTTTCGTCCTCTACACAGCACCGAGTCTGCATTAGTTAAAATCACAAATGACCTTTTAATGGCAGCTGACTCTGGTCTCTTAACTATACTCATTCTTCTCGACCTTAGTGCGGCTTTCGACACCATTTCCCATCCAATCCTCCTTCACAGATTAGCTTCACTAGGTTTTACAGGAATTCCTTTTCTTTGGTTTCAGTCATACCTTTCTGGTCGCACCCAATATGTACAGCTCAAAACTGCCAAGTCATTCATCACCCCAGTCTCCTCCGGTGTTCCTCAGGGCTCTGTCCTTGGTCCTCTTCTCTTTGTTATTTACTTATTACCCTTAGGACATATTTTTAGGAAATACGGCATCCATTTTCATTGTTATGCCGATGACACCCAGCTCTATGTCTCTTCTAAACCAAATGCTCTTCTCCCCCCGCCTTCCCTTTCTGACTGTCTTTCTGAAATAAAATCTTGGTTTTCTGACAATCTTCTCAAATTGAATAATGATAAAACAGAAATCCTGCTGATTGGTGCCAAATCCACCCTTGCAAAATCCAATCACCTCACACTCACCATTGATAATTTCACTGTCCCCATCTCCTCCCAAGTTAAGAGTCTGGGTGTCATCCTCGATAGCACTCTTTCTTTTGAGGCTCATGTCAAAAACCTCACTCGGTCTGCTTATTTTCACTTACGTAACTTTAATCGTCTCCGTCCTTCTCTTACATCTATCAGTACTACAACTCTTGTCCACGCCCTTGTCACTTCTCGATTGGATTACTACAACTCACTTCTTGCTGGTCTACCACTCAAACTTCTCCGTAAACTCCAGATGGTTCAAAACTCTGCTGCACGTATCATTACCCGAACCTCCTCTACTCAACACATCACTCCCATCCTTCAGGACCTACATTGGCTTCCAATAGACTACCGTATCAAATACAAGATTCTTCTTCTCACCTTCAAATCTCTTCATAACCTTGCTCCCCCCTACATTGCTGCTCTAATCCATT
Source organism: Archocentrus centrarchus (assembly GCF_007364275.1). Taxonomy (NCBI): domain Eukaryota; kingdom Metazoa; phylum Chordata; class Actinopteri; order Cichliformes; family Cichlidae; genus Archocentrus; species Archocentrus centrarchus. Next base: position 28,196,368 of record NC_044369.1, on the reverse strand, counting down.
ACTATACTCCCTCACGCCTACTTCGTTCTTCTTTGTCACTGCTCCTCACTATACCTTCTGTCCGTTTAGCAACTATGGGGTCTAGAGCCTTTTGTCATATTGCACCCCATCTCTGGAATGCTCTACCGCAACCATTAAAGGTCATAAACAGCTTATCTCTTTTTAAAAACCCATCTGTTCAAACAAGCTTTCGGCCTATGACTCGGTGGGTTCTTGGATTTTATCCTGGTCTTAACTATTGTTTTGTTTTTCTTCAATTTTTGTTTATTGTGTAATTGTAATTGTGCTTTCTCTTTTGCTGTTTTCATTTTTTCATTTTGATTGTTTTTTACCTGTAGGCGACCTTGAGTGCCCTGAAAGGCCCCTATAAATAAAATGTATTATTATTATTATTATTGCATATTTTAAGTCTTAAAAAAGTGTCTAGCACACATAAACTAGCTGTCTAACTGAACATGTGCGTGTTGTTTTTGACAGAATATGTAAATATTCCCATTGATATCTTACTGTTTGGTTTGCACATTTTACATTAGAGTGCTGCTTAGCAAACCACAGCAGTGTGATAGTTCTGATTTGCTCTTCAAAGAACAAACACTGCTGTTATAGTTTCTAGCAGCTGGAGTTAGGAGCAGCATCAACCTCACATTATTATATTTATTAACACTGCATGCATGTTTCCAAGGCCAGCTACAAGTCTGGTTCTCACAACAAACTGAATCAAATACCTATATTTGGCATGAACTTATCAAGGTCATATGACTAACATGTTAGCAAAATGTTTGACATTTTTTACACACCCTGCAGTATAACTGGCTTGTTGGGTCAGGAAGGGTTGTAGAGGTGAAAAGAGTGTCAGACGGGGGGGTTGGTGACTGGAGTGGACTTGAATGGACGTGTAGGTGAAGGGAACAGAGGTAATGAGGAGGTGATGAGGAGGTATGGTGTTAAGGAGAGATGTGGAAGGACAGATGGTGGTGGACTTTGGTGGTGGTGAACATGTATTTCAAGAAGAGAGAGCAACATTGGCTGATGTATAAGAGAGGAGGAAGATGCACACAGGTAGACTACATCCTATGCAGAAGGTGTAATCTGAAATAGCTAGGAGACTGCAAGGTGGTGTCAGGGGAGAATGTAGCTAGGTAGCATTGGATGGCAGCCTGTAGGAAGACTTTATACATCAAGAAGTGGAAGTAAAGAACGGCAGAGGCAAGGATTGAATGGTGGAAGTTGAAGAAGGAAGAATGTTGCACAGAGTTCAGGGAGGAGCTGAGAAAGGCTCTGGGTGGTATGGAAGAGCTACCACATGACTGGCAAAGTACAGTGTAGTGCTGAGGGGAAACTGCCAAGAAGGTATTTGGTGTATCTTCTGGTAAGAGAGAGACTTGGTGGTGGAATGAGGAAGTGCAGGAAATTATTCAAAGGAAGGTACACAGGAAAAGTGGGATAGTCAGGGAGATGAAAAAAGTGGACAGGACTACTGGGAGGCCCGGGAAAAAAAGAAAGAGGTGGGAAAGGAAAAGGCTTATAGTGAGGTTGGACACTAAGGAAGGAGAAAGGGATTTGTATCGATTGGTTTGGCAGAGGGATCAAACTGGAAAGGATGTGCAGCAGGTTAGTGTCATAAAACGGGTGGTGTGGCAGGCAGAGTGTGTGGGGAGAATAAGTATTTGATACACTGCCGATTTTGCGAGTTTTCCAACCTACAAAGAATTGAGAGGTCTGTAATTTTTATAGCAGGTACATTCCAACTGTGACAGACAGAATCTAAAAAAAAATATAGAAAATCACATTGTATGATTTTGAAATAATTAATTTGCATTAATTATAGGACAATAGGCAAGCAGCTTAGTGAGAAGGCAATAACTGTTGGCACAATTATTAGAAAATGGAAGAAACACAAGATGACTGCCAAATTTCCTTGGTCTGGGGCTCCATGCAAGATCTCACTTCAGTCTCAAAGATGAGTGTTAGTAACACACTGTAATGTCATGGATTAAAATCCTGCAAGGCACACAAGGTCCCCTTGCTTACACCAACAAATGTCCAGGCCCGTTTGAAGTTCACCAATGACCATCTGGATGATCCAGAGGAGGTATGGGAGAAGGTCATGTGGCCAGATGAGACCAAAATAGAGCTTTTTTGGTATCAACTTCACTCGCTGTGTTTGGTGGACAAAGAAGCATGAGTACAACCCCAAGAACACCATCCCAACTGTGAAGCATGGGGGTGGAAACATCATACTTTGGGGGTGCTTTTCTGCAAAGAGGATAGGATGACTGCACCATATTGAAGGGAGGATGGATTGGGTCATGTATCGTGAGATTTTGGCCAACAACCTTCTTCCCTCAGTAAGGGCATTGAAGATGGGTCATGGCTGAGTCTTCGAGTTTGACAATGACCCGAAATACACAGCCAGGGCAACTAAGGAGTGGCTCCGTGAGAAGCATTTCAAGGTCCTGGAGTGGCCTAGCCAGTGTCTAGATCTGAACCCTTTAGAAAATCTTTGGAGGGAGCTGAAACTCAATGTTGCCCAGCAACAGCCCCGAAACCTGGAGATCTGGAGAAGATGTGTATGGAGGAGTGGACCAAAATCCCTGCTGCAGTGTGTGCAAATTTGGTCAAGAATTACAGGAAATGTCTGGCCTCTGTAATTGCAATTTTGGCCCATCCTGTGATTGCATTTGACATCCCTGATATAAGGTAACCTCTGGCTCCAAAAAGATCAACACGATAGTGGCCAAAACGCTAATGTTGAAGCGTGAAAAGGAGGAGTCCAAATCCCGAGGGAGAAGCCACAGTGGCTGCATCCATCTTTTATACTACCTATGAATATAACACTCACTGAATGTTTTTACTGAAAAAAAAAAAGAAACTGAAGTTAAATTTATGAGACAGAACATTATGTGGCCCACACACAGGGATAAAAATACTAAGAAGTTCCATATAACTGGGAGTCACGTGCTAATTATCTGTGGGTTTTGAATACAAGGGAAACGGTTCATATTACATCTAGTGAATTCAAGTATTTCTCATATGAAAAAATTGTCTAGTGCAGCCTTAATGATACTAATTACCTTTTCTTTGCTCAATAGTCAATTGTAAAAATATGGCATGAGCTTATAGCCAATTAGGAAGCAAAATATAAAGGCTGGCCAATTGTTTTAATAAAATATCTTTTCTTCTAGTCAAATATCCACACATTTTTCAAAAAATGTAATTTTATGGCATGCAATTACACCACACTTTAATACATTTGTACAGTACTTGACCCCAGCTGAAAAAGACGTCTTTTAACCTTGATGACTTGGGTGTCACAAAAGTTAATGAGCCTTGTTCCTGCTGTGTTCAGCATATACGGAAAGTTATGTGCCAGTGTGACACATCCATAATTTGACAAATGTGACATCTACTATTGCAAAATGATTGACAGCACAAAATTGAAGAAAACTGCGAAGCAGTCTGAAGGGCAGCGGGTAAATTATGTCCTTTGCTGACAACTATTTATTTCTGAATGACTCTTCAACTTCAAGAAATTATGTTTCTGCTCTTAAAAATGACACCTATGATGTTTTGGAATTGAACCTTTCTATATAGAATGAATTTTGTCAGTGCTGAATCACGGCCTCATTGCAAAGTCTTAATGACTTTCCTGTCCTCACCGTGACACTTGATAGTCTGACTTCAAGGACATATAAAGAACACTCGAAGTGCATTTAAGACTTTTTTAGAAGGATTTTTTAATTTTCTTTTGGAATGCATCGATACCTTTTATTCTTTAATAAACCATACATAAATGTATCATCCAGTTCATTATTCATTATTTATATTTGTTCGTTATATATTGTTCATTATTTATATTTGCATCCATATATAACTGAAAATAGGCTACAGCTGCTACACCACATAGATTTATGTATTCACAGCTCTCCTTTCTCTCCTTTCCTAAACTCCCGAGCCCACTGATTTGAGTTTGAGGTAAGAAGCAAATCCCATTTACTCGTCAAATCTCGCTCAAACGAGATAAACTGCATTGTTATCAGAAACCTGCTCACATCAAAGGAAGGAGAGAAGAGGGAGTTCCGCTGTGAATCTATCAACGGAAATTAATTATCCATCGTAAATGAAATGAGCACACCAGGGGATTCTCCTCAGCGGATCAATGGAGCAATCTAAAGGAGTTTATGAGTGAGAGGAGATGTGTGCATGCACACAGTCCAGCATTTATATACTTGTGAGGACAAGAAGATAAAATGGTTGAGAAAATTCTCTAAGAGGAGCTTGCTTCAAAGGCTTAATTTTCACAGAGGAGGTAGGTCAGGGTTGGCTCTTAAATGCAGTGTTGAGATTTTGATGTACTAACTTGTTTGAACTGTTAAATCAGAGTGCACAAAAGCCTCTATTTATCTACTGATATCTTGGAGTGGACAGATCAGAGGTTCAGGCCCAACTTTATGCCTTCCATTAGACCAAAGGCCATGTTATGAATCAGGTTATGTTCACAAACTATCTTTGAAAACATCCAAAATGTTATTCATGTGAAAAGTGACTGAAAAGAGTGTACATGGCAGAGAGCTAAAGAGACCAATTCAATGTTGCAAGAAAGAAGCCTGCACCTCTAAGGCAAGAAAGCAGGAGAAAGTCAGAAACGGGAGAAACTGAAACAATTGTTTCCAAAGAGGAAGCCAGAAATGGTACAGCTTTCCAAACTGTTTCCACCAGAGTGACAATGTTTTAAAAAGAGAAAAGAAAAGAAAACGAGGTTGAAATGGCCGAAGTTCTGAATATCATTTCCTCTGAGATGCTACTATGGCTCAAGAAAGAAAAGTTTGGACATCAAAGTTTATGTGAAAAAGATTTACAGAGTACAAGAAAAAGAAGAAAACAGGTAGTAGTTAAGGAGCATGTGATCTGTCAGCCCCAGATGAGAAACCCACTGCAATAAAAAAAAATTCAGATTCTCCGGCAAGATAAGATTAAACCTTGACCTTTCTATTAGTATTTGTTTTATTTACATATAATTAAATTTAAAATTTAAAAAATTAAATTTAAATTCAATTTAATTTTGAACATTTTGTGTTTTACAGTATTTTTAAAACTGTGAAGAATGAACAAATGGCAATAATAATGATTATAATTATTAAATTCCGGTATAAAAATATTGATAAATCACTCATTTGTGCGTGAAAATAATGTATGCACAGTTTTCACACTGATTTGTGCGTAGGCACTGTTAATAAATGAGGCCCACTGCCCCGCTTTATTTTCTTGGTTAAGATATTCACAATTTACAAACTATAAAGAGATGCAAAAAGATGAGACGATGACACAAATGGCCGCAAAGGGGTACCAATGGACCAGTGAGATAAAAATAGATTCACATCATATCTAGAGAGTAAAATTATCACAGAAAATGTAAAATATTTTCATATAATTTCATTTTTTTAAGTAAAAATGTATTTTCCATTATGAAAAAGCAGCACTATTGATGGCTATTTGTTTCTTAACCAACCTGGGACACCACATGCTGTGTGTCAAAGTCAGAACAGCTGTGCTGTGAAGGCACAGCTCTCACTACATCAGACTTCATATAAACCACTGCTAGTGCAAGGCCAGAGGAGACCTATCAGCTGACCAACTGAAGGTAAACTGTTAAATCATTATATGCCTGGTTCTTTTTACTTTCGTAACCTTCTTTACTTATACCAACCCGTGCTGGCTGATTTTTAAAAGTGCAAAAACCAGTGAAAGGTTTTCGAGGCTAATTTAGCTAATGGTCCAGTTTAAACTGTTGGGGAGTGTGGGACCTTTAGCAGTTTTCACCATGGGGCCCAAAGTCTCATAACACATCTGTGCTGGTAGCTTAAAAGTGCAATAATCAATCCAGCATGTATCAGGATCCAGCTGAGCTGTGATTGTTTGCCAGCCCATAATCATAAGGGAAGCATTTATATTTATACCTAATGTCCACACATGTAGGGAGCAGTGAGTCAGGGTAATGGTTTTAATTGGGCATAAGTCTCTTCTGGCAGCTAATGTCAAGCACAGAAAAACCAACACTGGTTACACTCTCACCTTTATAAACTGATAAAGAATCACAGAACAACAAATGAAAGCAGGCAAGAAACTGTGTGACTAAGAGCCACATCATAGATAATTAGCACATATGTAAACAAAAGCTGGCATTTATAAAAATAACAGTAAGTAATGAATGCAGTCAGAGAATGGTAGAACGTGTGTGTGTGTGTGTGTGTGTGTGTGTGTGTGTGTGTGTGTGTGTGTGTGTGTAGGTGTGCACACAAATAAATCAATGGGTCCTGACATTATAACAAACAGCAGCCTCACACACTCTCTGTCTGGAGTGGGAGACAATGGAATTGCTCAGTGGATTCCATCTGTGGCTCAATGGGATGGCGGCAAACACAATGAGGTACTGATAAAATGTGTCAGTCACTGATGTAAGTCCAGGCTGATGATACCGAGAGGCAGTCAATTACATAGTTCTATTACAACTCCCCAAAAGGTCCCAGCTGTCTTTCTCTGCATCATTATCAGCTAAATTAGCCGTCCTATGGCTATTCATGGACACCCACGGACTATTTTTACCAACTGATGTTTCTCGAACGGTTTGAAAATGAGATTCTGTGCCATGTGGAAGTTTTTGGGTTCCTTTTGGAGCGCAATCACAGCCTCTCAGAGCAGAGGCTGGCATTTCACGTTGGCCACCAAGAATTGCACAAGTGCTGTAGATACTCATAGGCTCAAATAAAATCACAAAGAAACAACACCAATTCCTTCTGTATGAAAGTATGTATCTCCAGCATGCCATCATATCGCCCCTACCGCAGGATATACTGTTGGATTAGAAATCATCTGTAAAGTTTTATGCTTATAGCTTTGCAGGCTGGATGACTGATTTTTTTGACCACTGGGTCAGGTCAGCATGCTGGTTCTGTGTTTGAAACTACCAGGAAGTTGGGACCTTTCTTTGTGGAATTTGCATGTTCTTTCTGTGTCTGCGTGGGTTCTCTCTGCATACTCCATTCTAAAGCATTCGTGTTAACCAGTGATAAATTGGCCATAAATGTGAATGTGAGTTGTCTGTCTCTATGTCTTGGCCCTGTGATAGACTGGCAACTTGTCCAGAGTGTACCTGAACTGGATAATTGAAAGGAAAGGGATGGATTGATGGATGTCTTGAAATCTCCTGGGGTTTTTTTGTTTGTTTGTTTTTACAGACTTTCCATCCCCACATCATGATTTGCAAGAACTTTGGTGATCTCCTGATGTTCATCTGTCCATTTTCCTAACCACCTATCAAATGACACATACAGTGAATCAAACTGTGAACACACAAGATGGCGGCGCGCATAGTCGCAGCGGCTCAGTGCTCTCCTTTTCGGTGCTCTGTGAAATTGTGTATGTTGTTATGTGTGCTTCAACTGTGGCTCAACACATCACCATTATGTCGGGCGGACATTATAACATACAGACGGCACGAACTCCTACATATAGGAGCACAAAGTGAGCAGGCGGTTACGGCTGACTTCCTCCACTCTCACAACATCCCGGTGGACATCGCCAGACCACCTGGCTCTTTGTGGTTCATCATCCCTGTGAGGGGGGGGTCGCAGACGGAGACGGCGCAGAGAAAGGAGGCAGAAAAGAGGCGGCAGAGCTGGCGTTTTGGAGAGGCTACGTAAACGGCCTCATAGACCTCCGTTACCCAGTGTTTTCCTCGCCAATGTAAGATCACTCCCGAATAAAATGGATGAGTTGAGACTGCTGGTGGCTACAAACAGGACCGTGAAGGACTGCTGCGTTTTGCTCTTCACTGAGACCTGGCTTCATTCATCCATTCCTGATGCAGCCATCGAGCTAGCCGGCAGGACAACGCACCGGCATGACAGAATGCGGACCTCCGGTAAGAGCAGAGGAGGGGGTGTGTGCTTGTATGTAAACAACAGCTGGTGTACAGACAGTATGACTGTGAACAGCCACTGCTCTCCGGACCTGGAGTACATGACTGTTAAATGCAGGCCCATCTATCTGCCCCGTGAGTTTACAGCTGTTTTGATCACTGTTGTTTATCTTCCCCCTGATGCTAATGCTAACTCGGCTGTTAGTCTCTTACATGACACGGTTTGCAGTCAACAGAGCAGATATCCTGAGGCTGTACACATCATTGCAGGAGACTTTAACCATGTCGATTTAAAGACTGTTCTACCCAAGTTCCATCAGCATGTTAAATGCCCTACAAGAGGGAACAGCACACTGGATAAAGTCTACTCTAACATCAAGCTGGGTTTCAGGGCTGTGCCACTGCCACATCTGGGCCAGTCAGACCATCTGTCCCTGCTTATGATTCCAGCATACACCCCCCTCAGCAAAACTGCTCTTTCTACATCTAAGACTGTTCAGACCTGGCCTGAAGGTGCCTCTCAACAGCTGCAGGACTGCTTTGAAACAACTGACTGGGACGTATTCAAGCACCAGGACCTGGAGCAGTACACCTCGGCTGTTCTGGACTACATCAAGTTCTGCACCGACACTGTAACTGTGGACAAGAATATCCGGGTTTTTCCAAATAGAAAGCCATGGATGAATGGAAAGGTGCAGAGCTTACTCAGAGAGAGGAACATCGCCTTCAGAGCTGGTGATGGGGCGCTTTACAGCGCTGCCAGAGCCAACCTGAAGAGGGGCATCAGGGAGGCCAAGGCTGTGTATAAGAGGAGGATTGAGGACTGTTTCCAGAGCCACGACTTCAGGCAGGTGTGGCAAGGGGTTCGGCATATTTTGAACTACAAACCCAGCCTGTTAGTTGATCAGCGTAACATCAATCTGGCAGAGGAGCCAGCTTCTTTGCACGCTTTGAGGTACAGCAACCAGAGACAGCCATCCAACATCCCTCAGCAGGCAGCAGCAGCATCCTCAGGCTGCAAGAGCAAGAGGTGAGGCGTATGCTGGAAACTGTGAACCCCAGGAAAGCTGTGGGGCCCGATGGTGTCTCTGGACGGATACTGAAGGTCTGTGCGGCTCAGCTGGCTGGTATTTTTACCAGCATTTTTAACCAGTCCCTGAGCCAGGCTGCTGTCCCTTCCTGCCTGAAGTCCTCCATTATCGTCCCCATCCCCAAGAAGAACACTATCAGAGGTTTGAATGACTACAGGCCAGTAGCACTCACACCAATTGTTATGAAGTGCTTTGAAAAGCTTGTCCGGGCTCACGTCATCTCCAGTCTCTCCCCCAGACTAGACCCCCACCAGTTTGCCTACAGAGCCAACCGGTCCACAGAGGACGCCATTGCCACGGCCCTCCACTCTGCCTTCTCTCACCTGGAGCAGGGGGGGAACTACGCTCGGCTGCTCTTTGTGGACTTCAGCTCGGCGTTTAACACCATCCTTCCTGGCAGACTGGTGACTAAACTGTCAGATCTGGGGATACCACGCTCCACCTGTCTTTGGATCAAGGACTTCCTGACAGACCGTTCCCAGAGGGTAAGAGTAGGTCCCCACCTCTCTTCAGCCATCAGCCTCAGCACCGGCTCTCCACAGGGCTGTGTGCTGAGTCCCCTACTCTTCACCCTCTACACACATGACTGCACCTCCATACATGCCAGTAACTGCATCATTAAGTTTGCGGATGACACCACTGTGGTGGGGCTCATATCAGGCGGGGATGAGTCAGCATACCGGGACGAGGTGCAGCGGCTGTCAAGGTGGTGCAGTGAGAATAACTTGATCCTGAACACCACTAAGACAAAGGAGATGGTAGTAGACTTTAGGAGGACAACACATGTCATTCAACCTCTGTTCATCGAGGGGGATGAAGTGGAGCTGGTTTCAGATTTTAGGTTCCTGGGAGTACATCTGCAGGATGATTTGACCTGGAGTATCAATACAACCAGCATTGTCAGGAAGGCCCAACAGAGACTGCATTTCCTGAGGGTTCTTAGGAGCAACCATCTGACCCAGAATCTGCTGGTGTCCTTCTACCGTTGCTCTGTAGAGAGCATCCTGACGTACTGTCTGTGCGTGTGGTTCAACAGCTGCACAGCAGCAGACAGGAAAACACTCCAGCGAATCATCAACACGGCTCAAAAGATCATAGGCTGTCCCCTGCCCTCCCTCCAGGAACTGTTCAATGCCCGCTGCCAGAGGAGGGCACAGAACATCCTCCAGGACCCCTCACACCCTGGACACTCCTTGTTTCAGCTACTGCCATCAGGCAGACGTTTCAGGACAATGAAGGCCAGAACAAACAGACTGAGGAACAGCTTTTATGCCAGGGCTATCATTGAACTGAACTCTGTGTGGTTTGGACAGTGATGTGGGGTGGTAGTGCTGACTGTGTGCGTGCGTTGGTGTGTGTATTGGGGCTAGATTCGTCTTAATTTACTATTGTGCACTGTATTTTAGTAATCATTTTTATCACTCATATTTTTATTATTTTATTATTTATTGTCTGAGGCACCTAAAAGGAATGCATTTTAAATTTCGTTGTGCAACTTCTGTGTACAATGACAATAAAGATTCTGATTCTGATTCTGATTCAGTTACACTTGGGACATGCCACCAGTCCATAAAGAGGCTACCACTGAGAGACAGGAAACCACTGAGTCACACAACCACATCGCAAGTTAATCTAGCAGGAGAACACAAAAAGGACCCAGCAAACGCAAGGTCCCAACCAAGGATCCTCTGACAGTGATAACCACTGCAAAACCGTCTTGCTCCCTGTGCCTCCCTTCCCTCACTTTTGATATGTCTACTTTTTATCCTCTCATCTATCCAGGTAGTAAAGTAGTCACCAAGAACATCTCTAATGACTGCATTATAAAAAGCTGAACACAAATCAGGTTTTGCTGCAGTACAACATGGTGTCCTTCATCAAGACTCTGCATCAGCCAGTCAAAATCATGCAAATGCACATTCCTAGTAGATCCCTTTGGGACATGAAATCTGTATTTCTACTACTCTCAATTATTGTGTCAAAAAGTTGACGCCACTATCCTGTCCTACATTAGTAACTATATAATCTTTTAGTGACTTATTAGAAAATCATTTATACTTGAATTCTTGTAAAAAGAGACATATTTTCTATCCTCCTTCCAATGTTTGAAGTTTATCGTGTGAATGGTTGATGGCACACAGAGGTTTATTGGTATGCACACTGACAGCCCCTGGACCAGCAGACAAAATGAAAATGTAACTAATTACACACTAGCAAAGAAAATACACAGGGGACTATCAGACTGCACACAATGCATTACACAGACACCCTTATCAATAACTCGCTCGGGCGATCGCAATCATGGCCCCATCAGGGTGCTGACAGCTCGTTGCAGCTGCACCCAGCCAGATACGCACACTGCAGTGTTAGCACGGCATTCAGTGGGTGTTTTTATCCACAGTGACTCACGTAGACTAACAATGATCCGCACACGTACTCACCATGGTGTTGAAGGTTTGTTCCAGCTGCTGTTGCTGCAGGAGCAGTCCACAGGCCATACATTGCCCCTGACAGTCACTGCGTCCAGGGGTGAAGAGACATGCCAGCAGCACCACCAGGCACCACAGAGGGATCTTCATCGCTCAGCACACCCAGACAGGCAGGGACAAAGAGGAGCCCAGCAAGTAGAAGAGATTAAAATAAGGAGTCAACAGCTGGAGGATCTGGGAGGTAAAACTTATGGGATCTGGGTCCAGCCTACAGGGAGAGAGCAGATAGATTGACAGGAATATTGCATCAATTCCAATTCATAGGGATAGTCGGGCGGATTTGGGCGGACAGTCGAAGCGTTGGTGGTGGGAGAGTGTTCATCAAATAACAGGAAATGGACAGTGTAGGTGGGACAGAGAGAGAGAGCACAACCTGAGGCAATAAATGATAAAATGGGTAATTTCTAGTGGCCAGGAATCATCCTGTGCAGGCTGGAGGATTGGATGGCAGATTCAAATCATACACCAGAGGCTGGAGATTAGTAAGAGCTGATATGTGCTTCAACAGATTAGCTTGAAACTACAACATGGGTCATATCCTGTGGCAGCAACAAATCCACACACAACAGTCTGATCGGAGAATGATAACCGAGGTCAATGTTGAAGTAAAAAAAAAAAATTCCAGTTGTAACAATAATATACCAGTGGTGTAGAAATGTGTCAAAAGATGTGTGCATGAGCTGGGGAAGAATTACTGGTGGGATAAACAAACTCTAGAGGACCCTGGTGTCTGGGGCTCTAACCACAAATTTGTGAGCCAGGTGCACAGTGTGTGTTATTTGACCTGCACTCCCTGACCCCCATTTATCCTGTCACTCACCACTGTATCACCCAATAACAGAGATAACAAAGAAAAAATGGTCTCGCAGAACACCATAGATTGCTTCTGCTCAGCGACTGCTGCCTCACTAGAAATATGTCACGTTGTATCTGCAGACATAAAGCAATATACCTAAGGAACTTATGGTCCTGTTAGCTAAGGAATAGTTAGGAAACAGTTTTTCCTTTTTTGGGGAGTAGTTAAAAAAAAAATCAATATAACACCAAAATGCTTGAGATTGTTGATTATTGCATCCATCTCATAAAAAACATGTTCCATTGATTCCTCAAATTTCTTTCCATCTGAGCGATAGGCAAGCTAGTTTCAGCTGCTCCCTTATCACAACGGGTCGCCACAGCATGTTTGATTTGGCAGTTTTACACCAGATACCCTTCCTAGTGCAGCCCCAAGGGGAATATGTTTCTCCAGCTGGAATCAAACCAGCAACGTTTTGTATGCAAGGCAATACTGTTATTCACAACTTTATGGAGGCACTCTCCATCTGGCCAATGTAAAGTCCAATATTCAGTCTCCTTTCAATTTTAGGTATTAGTAACTCCAGTTAGTAGCTAAAATACTTACAGTAACTCTATCTAGCTATTTGCAGTGCTGTTAGGGTTTGAATAATCAGACCCCATCTTATCTCAAAGACCTCATAGTCCCATATCACCCCAATAGAGCACTTTGCTCTCAGACTGCTGGCTTACTTGTGGTTCCTAGGATACTTAAGAGTAGAATGGGAGGCAGAGCCTTCAGCTTTCAGGCCCCTCTTCAGTGGAACCAGCTCCCAGCTTGGATTCGGGAGACAGACACCCTCTCTATTTTTAAGATTAGGCTTAAAACTTTCCTTTATGATAAAGCTTATAGTTAGGGCTGGATCAGGTGATCTTGAACCAGCCCTTAGTTATGCTGCTATAGGCCTGGGCTGCCGGGGGGTTCCCATAATTCACTGTTTCTTTTCATTCACCTTATTTACTTTGTTTATACTTCGCTCTGTATTTAATCATTAATTATTATTAATCTCTGGCTCTCTTTGACAGCATGTCTTTTGTTCTGTCTCCCTCCCCTCAGCCCCAGCCAGTCGTGACAGATGACTGTCCCTCCCTGAGCCTGGTTCTGCTGGAGGTTTCTTCCTGTTAAAAGGGAGTTTTTCCTTCCCACTGTCGCCAAGTGGTTGCTCATAGGGGGTCGTTTGACTGTTGGGTTTTTCTCTGTATTATTGTAGGGTCTTTACCTACAATACAAAGTGCCTTGAGGCAACTGTTTGTTGTGATTTTGTGCTATATAGATAAAATTGAATTGAATTGAATTAAAAATTTAAAAATCCTAATGGAAGTGAGAAAAAATGTAAGATAAAGGCCACAAACCAATGTAATAAAAATCTTCAAAATTTGAATAAAACTAGAGATTTGTTGAGCAACAGTCACTATAAACTACACATTGCACAGTCATTTCACCTGAGGATTGTGTAAAAATAGGGATTTCTGCACAGTGATAGCTACACTTCATAATGCAACAATGCTTCCAAGATCCAGAATGAGAACATGTCCACAGGTTACGCAGCAGGCAGCACCACCAAGTCTGAGGCTGTGGTTCTGTCAGAAAATGCCAGATTTCTTCCTCTGAGTTGAGTGAGAGTTGCTGCCCCATGCAACAAACTAAGGAATGAAACAAAGGAAGGCTTCCACCTTGGTGGCCTCAGAATCTCATCTCTGCTCTTTGCGGATGATGCGGTCCTGTTGACTTCATCAGCTGATGGCCTCCAGCTCACAGTGGAACGGTTCACAGCTGAGTGTGAAACGGCTAGCATGAGAATTACCACCTCTAAGGCTGAGGGCATGGTCGTCAGCCAGAAAAGGATGGAGTGCCCACTCAGGCTCAGGGACGAGTTGCTGCCCCAAGTGGGGGAGTTCAAATATCTCAGGGTCTTGTTCAGGAGTGACAGGAAAAGGGAACGGGAGATTGAGAGATGGATTGGGGCTGCGTCTGTAGTGATGTGGACACTACATCAGTCTGTCGTGGTGAAGAGGGAGCTGAGCGTGATTTACAGGTCAATCTACATCCCTACCCTCACCTATGGTCATGACCTTTGGGTAGTGACAGAAAGAATGAGATTGTGAATACAAGCAACAGAAATGAGTTTCCTCCAAAGGGTGGCTGGCCTCTCCCTTAGAGATAGGGTGAGGAGTGCATTCGGGAGGGGCTCAAAGTAGAGCCTCCACATCGAAAGGAGCCAGTTGAGGTGGTTCAGGCATCTGATTACGATGCTTCCTGGGTGAGGTGTTCTGGGCATGTCCTACCGAGAGGAGGCCCTGGGGCAGACCCAGGACACACTGGAGAGATTATATCTCTCGGCTGCCCTGGGAACACCTTGGGTTCCCCCCCGGATGAGCTGGAGGAGGTGGCTGGGCTTCTCTACTTAGGCTGCTGCTCCCGCAACCCCGTGGAAGAAAATGGATGGATGGATGGATGGATGGATGGATGGATGGATGGATGGATGGATGGATGGATGGATGGATGGATGGATGGATGGATGGATGGATGGATGGATGAAAAAACACAACCCAGAAGATCTAGGACTGTTGAGCAGCTAGACTACTCTATCAGACACAAATGGGACAATATTGTTCTCCCAAAAGTCCAGCAGCTGCTTTCCAGTTCTCTACAGAAGAGGATTAGGACCATTGGGGAAAAAAAGGGGGGCGAGAATTCTGACTTTAATGTCAGAATTCAAAATGGCCTAATATTTTTTCTTAAAATGGTACAATTTCTTCATTACAACATTTGATATGATTCTATTTTCTATTGTTAATAAAATATGGCTTTATGAAATTTTCAAAACATTGCATTCTGTTTTTACTTACATTTTATACAGCGTCCCAGCTTTTTTGGGGAGGAATTGGGTTTTAAATAGGCCAAAACTAGCATAACATGATCATTTCCATTTTGTTACATTACCACTCATAGCCAATAGCATATGAAACATGTCAGGTGTGACTCCAACCCATTTACAGAAGTATAAATGGTTTCATGGGAAATCATTAGGGGACCTGTTTGTTTGCTTTGCAATGATCATTTGGTAACCTGCTGACTAAGTCCATTTCAGATAGTTAGAGTCTCCTGTAAGTGGCTTTTGCTAAGTAAGTTGAACAAATGAGTAAACAAGCAAAATGTAAGTGATGGTGTAGCCCCTGGATAGGCTCCAGAATCACAAAGGT
Source organism: Archocentrus centrarchus (assembly GCF_007364275.1). Taxonomy (NCBI): domain Eukaryota; kingdom Metazoa; phylum Chordata; class Actinopteri; order Cichliformes; family Cichlidae; genus Archocentrus; species Archocentrus centrarchus. The sequence goes on along the minus strand of NC_044369.1, from coordinate 28,180,832 downwards.
CCACCTTTCACACATTAATGGTATTCTACCAGTGTGTTAATATGAGCATACTATTAAGGCCATTTTTATCAACATCATTAATAATAAAATTATTAAAATGTTTTAGTAACTAGACAATGGACCTCCATTTGTTGGCCTCCACACATTCAAAGGCTCATATTGTGATTTAGGCTTTTAGCTGAACAATATGGGACTGATCCATGAATATCTCTGAGCCAGAGAGGTGCAGCATTAGTGTCATGCAGATATCCAATATACCCCCATAAAGCTTTAGAACTTCCATTTCACCAAACAGTTTTCCGTGTTTTCATCATGTTGTTAGGACATTGTTGGATAAGGTAAACTTCTCTAATGAGTTTCATTTGAGCGCCAGTCATCCTTTCATGAAGCTGTGGGGGTGGGGGGGTGGGGGGGGGGCGTCACTCATTTAAGTCAAGACATTTCAAACTGATTTAAAAAGCCTTGAAAATGCATTTTGTGAAGCAGCCGTTTACAGTCAGAGACAAGCTGCTACTCTGACAAAGACATTTACAGCCTAAGAGAAGCTATTTCAGCTTATTTCACATGAGGGATTCTGAAAAGTTGATGTGATGAATGTTTCTGCACCACCCAGGATGTGGGATTTCAGGGAATTACCCAGATACTCATGAGTGGACACAGCAAAGACATTTTGAACTATCCTGATGATGAATACCACAGGATGTTTTCATCCACAAACCTTGACTTAGTCTTGATTATTTAAAATCATACAGAAATATTTAAAATCAATATTTATCTGGAGTTTGAACAAATTTTCAAGATTACAATTGTTTGTCCTTTTGCTGCACCTGTCTGTTGATAAATTGGCAATGATGATTTCTTTCTAAAGGCCCTAAAGGGAATAAATGATCAAAGCCACTGCTTGCTGCTGTGGCCATTTTGAATGAAAGCCATTATAAAAAAGCAATCTATGTGAATATTAACAGTTAATAGACTATGCTGTCATCAGTCTGTGGCCTTGAGATTTGTATAGTCGGTATAATAGTGAGCTGGTTGTAAAGATTTGTGCTGGTCAACCTGTTGTCACAGAAGGGATGAAGTGATTGCTGTTGGTCAATGTTTCTTACATCACTTGGATACCTCTTTTCTCCCCTCACACACACCCTTTCACGCCCCTGTAATTGATCCCATTAACAGAGAGTCCAGTGCTATTATTTGCTTCACTGACCATGTTAGGTAGAAAACACACACATTGTATATGCTACAAAGTGTGGCGTTTTGTTTTTTTTATTTCCATTCTGTGGTCATTTTCATGTTGTATGTTTCTGAATTGACACCAGTGCTGTGGTAGGACATAATTCATGTGCAATTTTTTGTTTCTTCATTTTGGCATAAAATCATCAGCACTTAATATTTCAGCAAATACAGATCTGGTGCAGCCGTGTGCAAATGCACACAGAGCCAAAGAGTGAGCTCAGCTCTGTGAGTCTAGCTGCCCTCTCTAGAACCTCAGAGCTTATGCCTAAGCCCTGACTATACAGCAATCTGATTTATTATAAATGAATGTAAGGATTAATGAATAAATATGTTTTGTCTTATAATCACAAATTACTTTGCAATACGTCACCATAAAACGGCCCATTCAAATGAAGATGAAGAAGCTAGGATCGAGGCTTGTAATAATAGTAATGCAAATTTAATACAAAATGTACTTTTCATAATTAACTGAGCTCTGCTCACTGGAAACAGTGAAGGGTAGAGGACCCCCCCCCCCCCTCCCCCCAGACATTGGGCCAATTAATCTTACAATGCCCAATACCACTGACTGAGAACATGAATAGGACCTGTGATGAAATGTAGCTTTTACTCTATATACCTCGAATATATTTTAAGAGTGAAACCTTTGTACTATTAGGCTACTTCATTAGGATTGCAGCTTTTACATAAACGAAAACAGTTATTCAACACAAAATTATGTTTAAACACTTGTGCAGCAAAACCTTTTCATGTAAAATATCTGTACCGAGCCACCGAGCTGCACACAAGCCTGAACAGCAATTTTATTATTTTTATCTTTGGGTAACAATGTGGTGTGGGTCTATGTATTAAATCTAATAGCAACAAACTGTCAGACTACTAGTCGATCTACACCATATTGCAAAAGTATTCACTCACCCATCCAAATCATTGAATTCAGGTGTTCCAGTCACTTCCATAGCTGCAGGTGTATAAATGAAGCACCTCGGCATGCAGACTGCTTCTACACACATTTGTGAAAGAATGGGTCGCTCTCAGGAGCAGCGTGGTGCCCTGATAGGATGATACCTGTGCAACAAGTCCAGTTGTGAAATTTCCTCACTATTAAATATTCCACAGTCAGCTGTTGGTGGTATTATAATAAAGTGGAAATGATTGGGAATGACAGCAACTCAGCCACAGTGGTAGGCCACGTAAAATCACAGAGCAGGTCAGTGGATGCTGAGGCTCATAGTGCACAGAGGTCACCAACTTTCTGCAGAGTCAATCACTACAGACCTCCAAACTTCATGTGGCCTTCATTCAGTGTGTAGAGAGCTTCATGGAATGGGTTTCCATGGCCAAGCAGCTGCATCCAAGCCTTAGATCACCAAGTACAATGCAAAGTTTTGGATGCAGTAGTGTAAACCACGCCGCCTCTGGACTCTAGAGCAGTGGAGACGTGTTCTCTGAAGTGATGTTTCTCCATCTGGATGTCCGATGGATGAGTCTGGGTTTGGTGATTGCCAGGAGAACGATACTTGTCTGACTGCATTGTGCCAAGTATAAAGTTTGGTGGAGGGGGGGGGATTATGGTGTGGGGTTGTTTTTCAGGAGTTGGGCTCGGCCCCTTAGTTCCAGTGAAAGGAACTCTTAATGCTTCAGCATACCAAGACATTTTGGACAACTTCATGCTCCCAACTTTGTGGGAACAGTTTGGGGATGGCTCCTTCCTGTTCCAACATGACTGCACACCAGTGCACAAAGCCGGTCCATAAAGACATGGACGAGCCTGCACAGAGTCCTGACCTCAACCTGATAGAACACCTTTGGGATGAATTAGAGTGGAGACTGTGAGCCAGGCCTTCTCATCCAACATCAGTATCCAACCTCACAGATGTGCTTCTGGAAGAATGGTCAAAAATTCCCTAAACACTCCTAAACCTTGTGGAAAGCCTTCCCAGAAGAGCTGAAGCTGTTATAGCTGCCAAGGGTGGGCCGACATCATATTAAACCCTCTGGATTAAGAATGGGATGTCACTCAATTTCATATGTGTGTGAAGGCAGATGAGCGAATACTTTTGGCAATATAGTGTGTTCCTACTTTCACTTATGGCCACGAGCTGTGGGTACAAGCAGCAGAAGTGAGCTTTTTTCAAAGGGTGTCTCGACTCTTCTTTAGAGAAATGCTGAGAAGCTCAGAGTAGAGCTGCCACTCCTCCACACTGAAAGGAGACAGCTGGAGGAGGTGGCTGGGGTAAGGTGGCTCCACAACCTGCAGCCAGATAAACAGCAGAAAATCTTTTGGCACCTAAATCAGGGTCAAGAACCTCACAAAGATAATACACCATTAAAGTTATGAGCACCAATAACGTGCACTAAAATGTTTGTTGGCAAAATGAACTGTTCATTTACTGGCAACAGAGTGAGCAACACTCAGTTGTGGACCACTTAAAAAGACACCAGTAGTTGATCATTGAAGCAGGTAAATAATCTGCAACGGCCGACATTAAAACATTTCTAGGTTATCACTCTTTCTCTGGCATGTGTGGCTTACCACATGGACCTGCCATCATGCACAAGGGCCAGAAGAGTCACAACTTGTCCGGATCTCTCAATCACATCAAATTCAATTTGCGTGACACTTTGAGCCATGGCCCTACACACTCCTCTCTCTGCCCTATCTCCTTGAATGATTCAGTTCTCTGTCTTGATATTGCCTCTGGTCCATTTTAGCCACCTATAAATCTGAATAGCATATCAGTTATCCTTAACACTTCGTATCATTTCCATAATGTATCCGACAGAGAAGGCAGTTGACTGGATGCAGGGTGATGATATATGAAATGTTTATCGCTAGGAGGGTATGCCCCTACACGCTAGGCTTTTCCCCAACACCACCGGAGCCTGGTCAGGGCGTTGCATTCAAAAATAAAGCTTCATCATACGTAAATATAAAAAAGAAAACCTTGGCGTTCTTAATGAACTCTGACATAAAAGCAAAAAGAAAAATGGGCTTCAACGAAGGAGCCTGGCATCCTTCGTTTTCAGATGATTCTTTCCGTCTTGCTGAAATGAATGCTTTTACCCAGTTCTTTCCAAAACAAATATATTGTCTTGTGCTTCCATTAGAGTTAACTAAGACCCTGAAAGTCTTACGTGTTCTCAAGAGAAATGTTCTTCCCTTTGAATCAGAGAGGAAGCAATCAGAACACTCATAAAAGGGCCAACGCTCTCGTGCATTTACTTTTGTTATCTGAGTACGTTTCTTGTCAGAGCCGAAAATACGCAAGAGCAGAAAAATCTGCAGTAATTTTCCACCAGTTTACTGTCCTTAAAGAAACTGAATGAAAATTATTAAGGGCAGCGGGGAGGTCAGAAACAGGAGAGTGATCTGTTTTTCCTTTTTGTTGAAGGAAGGCTAATCTAATTTTTTCAGAGCGCAGGCAAGTGCCTTTCAACTTTTTGTCATCCCAGATATATTTTTATTTTAGTGTGTTATGAAACGTTTTATGTGAAGGGGCAAAAACAGGTCATGAAGGTGTTTTTAGTCTTATCTAAAGAGAAAAATGCAGTCACGGTACTTTAGTCTTATTCACTGATAGACTTTACTAACAAGGATGAGCAAGGGAATGACACAGTTTTCCAAGTCAAGAGCCATTTTCACACATAGACAATAGTCCACTTCAGACTAGTTAACTAGCAATTCAAGGGTTGAATGCACCAGAATATCACCAGGTCTGGTGTCTCACCTTGTCTCTTAAGACCCTTCAAAGGAAGTTATTTTCCACTGCTTGTATCCACAGTTTTAATCTTTTGATCACTACCCACATCTCATGGCCATAAGTGAGGGTGGGGTGAGGGCAGGAATGTAGATCACCCAGGAACTTTTCCCAACTCAGAGTGGGCACGTCGGCCTTTCCCGGCTGAGAACCACTCCCTCAGACACCCGGCTATAATGCAGCCTTTCTCCTTATGCTAATACTTTTAATACAGTCTCTAAAAAACATTGAACGTCCAGAGAGGGGCTTTATCCTGTACATTTGTGTACAAAGGTGCAAAGTGAGCTGAATTAATAAGCTAACAGTGGGATAATTTAGCATTAGCAGCTTTAATGAAGGGCGGAGAAGAGTCCAAAGTGTCATAAATGTGAGTGGGGTGGAAGAAAAGCTCCACGCTCCTCTGACAAAGCTCTGACTCACTCCATCTCATCCATTAGGTGTCTGCATAAAGCTGCAGCGCACAAAGGAGTCTGCTAATGCGTAGATAACCCAGGGGTCCCTCGCTCTCAGTTTCCCTCTTGCTCCCTCTTTTGCATCTTCTCCACTTTCCAGTTTTCGCTACTCCCCTTCTTCCGCCTCTCACCTCCCACTGTCTCTCCTTTCCCACATTTATAAGTTATAGCTGATCCGCTATCTCTAGAGACATATTGCAGAGGTTTCCAGTCTTTTCCATTGGTTTGAGATCGTAACTGCCGGTCATTAAGACCAACCTGGAGCCAGAAGCCGCCAAAGATGGATTGCATGAAGATGCGGTCACTTAAAAGAGGGAAGATGATTAAAATTTCTTCTCTGCCTATTAAATCTCATGGGCCATTAATGAAAGTGGGTTCGTTCTTCATGTCCCCGAGATTCATGACTGTTTTATCACCTTACACTCTGCAATCATTTCTGGAAAATGTGTTGATCTGAGATAATGAGCCAGTAAAGTGTGTTTGGTGTGTGCACACAGACCGGAAAAGACAAAGATGCTGGTTCAAAATTCACTTCTGATACATGTCTTTGGATGCCTGTGAACAACTGGACAAAAAAAAACTATTATTTTAAAGTGTCACTTTGCTTAAATATAAAAACAGACTTTTATAAGCTTTGAGATTTCTGCCTGTAGTCAGTTACACCTGAGGCGAATGAAACTTTTAAACATGAAACAAATTCAACAGCAGAAGTTGTGAGTCAGCTGCTCCAGATGATCCAGAATCATAATTCAAATACTTAAATGGAAAGTTTAAAAAAAAAAAATCTTGGAAAGAGAGGCCTCTGTTGACTTTTTCAAATGTCCCTCCTGTGAAGGCAACAAATTGACTGCCATTCACCTCCTCTGTAGCGAGGCGGCGGCATTAAGGGTGAAGATGTGTATCTCAAAACCTGAGCAAATAAAAGCCGTGCTATCTGCATGGTGCTGCAGATAAGTGGGATTTTTTTCTAATCTGAATGACCTGATAGAGGAAAGAGGCTGAGATAAAAATGTCACCGGAATGACATTTTTCTGATCATAAAAAGAAGCTGGTTACAAATGTGTCTGCCGAGCTGCAAACTATCTACACCGAACGTAACGTCATTTTATTATATTCATCTTCCCACCAACATACAAAGTGACAATATGAGATCAGCTCGTACCAAAACACGAGTCAACTTTTTTATGGTTTAATGGCACTTGTTTAAAGTCTGTTGTTACTTTGAGGACATATTTCCTATTTCAGATTAGATCAGAAGCACAAACTGTCCTTAACCTTGGTTGTGTTGAGCTGATTATACGTGAAACAGCAGATAAAAACCTTGGAGCAAAAGTACCATAGTTTTTTATTTTTCATTCTTTTGTTTTTCCTTCTTATTTTCAGTTTTGTTCAGATTAGTTTCACTTTAGTTTTTATCTTTTAAAAAATGCTTTTAGTTTTTCTAACTTTCAGTGTGAGTTTTTGTAATGATATATGGTCATATGCATTTGGCATTACAGACCAAGTACTTGTTGACGGTGGTTTACTGTCATGTAGTGATCTTGATGTTAAATAAACAGCTGCGTGGAGTCTCACATGCATCCACTTGTTGCTCAAACCTTCTGTTTAAGAGGGGCAGCCAATCAGAAGAAAGCTTGCTTAAAGGGAGTCAGAGGAGCTAAAACTGTGGAGGGATTCATCATGGGCCAGTATAATGTAAAGATTTTTTTAAAGCCATGAATTGTGAAAACCTACTCTAGTGGAATCCAAAAATAAAAATATGGAGGTGGAAATGAACATTGGTTCCATTTAAAGTACAACTCCCCCACTTTTGACACCACAATTGCACAACTAAACCCACACTACAAAGGGCTTTTAATCTGGCCAGTGCTATCAGTTGCACCCATTCAAACCAGGCTCACTTAATGAAAATGATTTCCTATTGGTTCAGCCAATGTTTACTATATACTGTGATGTAAAATGAAGAAAAAGCATCAAATTTTCAGGTGTGAAAAGACAAAATGTTGATGAAATAGTTAAACAATTAAACTGAAGGGCCCCTTCAATCGAGTCACTCCGCTGTACTGGTCCAACTCCAAACTCAAAAAAAAACCTCCCAAAGCCCCCACAAACAATAATGCAATACCGCTGAAATAAACACCAAATAAGGCTCCCCACTGTCCTGTTAAAACACTGATAACAAGTTCCTCTTCCAAAAAACCTTCAGATCGTGGAGGATTTACACACACACGGAGCCACGGGATCATCAACCGTGAAAATCCAGCCTGCGCAGCCACAGATAAACTGCGTGTGACTCAGCGGACCGTTCCGACAACCAGGAGGCGCAGAAGGTGTGCTTGCAGTTGTGCCTTTCCGGATCCTAAAATGACTAATCTGAGGAAATGCTTTTAATCCGATTTGGACTTTCTGCCACGGCTGCAGCAGATTTCAGGATTGGAACTATTACCTGGCCCGTTGCACCATTTAAGTAATGTTTTTGTGACACAGATAAAAGATTCGACTGGTTATGGGAAACATAAAGGGGTCAAGAGTAAGCAGGGGCATTTGTAGGACCTTTTAAATGGGGTGGCATGGGGAGGAAGCAAGAACCGACCGATGAGGGCTGTGAGAAATCATTAAATTCTCCAAGACCGCTTAACAGTCGGTTAAAAATCAGCAGGTTGTAATAATTTCAACTGTGGACAAACATCCTGCCTCAATGGCTGCCCTGTAACAATATTTTCTCTTCTCTCTTTTTGGTCTTCAAGCTTTTATTTCACAGGAAAATGTGTGTTTTTTTTTTTAATCATAACAGAATGATATAATTAGCATAATAGAGTAGCCTGTGGTATGAAAGAAGGGAAAACGAGGAGGAGCTCATCAGAGAGGCAGACAGACAAAGAGAGCTCCCTGGAGAGAAGAGGAGGGCAACAGCAGAGACAGAGGAAGGAGACAACAACAGGTGTGTGTGTCAGGACACTTACATTAAACAGTCATCCTTGTGAAAAACATTATCAAAAAAACCCCTCTTTTTCTCATTATAATAAGATATATATTTATGTTAAGGAAGGTGGGCACATTATGATTTAAAATGATCTAGTAATGCATACAATGACGCACCGATGAAGACAACATTGTTTTTCCCAAAAGAAAGAGTCCCAGACCACCTTGTTCCCCCTGTATTTTACACCCGTGGCTGCGGTGATATGACGTCACGTGGGAGAGTACGAGGAGGGTGCAGTACCACCCTAACCCCTCCCGCCCATGAGGGTAAGGGGCGTTAGGGTCGTGATGATCCTGCGAGTGCAGCTTCCTCTGTAATGACGCGCCACTCCGTGCGCTCGAGATTTCATTTTATCTTTGAAATACTCCTTGTCTTAATCTCTGCTTCTTCACATCTGCTGGAAGAATCAGAACTCCTGCTGCTGGAAAACAACATGATTTTTATCTCTCATTGCTTCTATTCTTCAGGAAATCTTATCTAATGCAGACTGCAGTGCATTCAGGTTGAGCAGAAATGATTAATAAATCACAGTGCTTTTTTTTTCTCCTTATATCCTGCACGGACTACACTAACATTCTCCCAAATATTAAGTGGGGAATCTTGCACCCCTTACATTCATTATTGGTTTCTTTCCAGGCACCATCACATCACATCAACTGAGCATATCATTACTACTGTTCCATCAATCGCTCAAGCAGGGTTTCTTTTAATTGGAAATATATTTGCACCTGGGGGTAAACGCTCACTTGGGTGACATCTCTCCAGCAATCAGTCTCTGCATCAGATTTGTCCGTCATAGTGGGGGAAAGAAATCACACCTGCAATCATCTCATTTAGCCTCCATCAAGGTGCATTAATAGCCTGGAAAGAATATTATGCCGGTGCAGAACAGAGCGTAGTGCACATGCATCGGCTGTTCACTTGGCTGATGAGCCAACACGGAGGCTGAGACTGATGCAGGATTAGATGTGTGGGAGTCTTTGGGAGGTGGAAAGAAACCTGGACGCTCTGTTCCCCAAACTTGCACAGGTTATTTAGTTTGATGCAACCCAAGAATCATGGACACGCTCGAAAAGTTATTTGAAAACATCAAATGAATTCACAAAGCTGAATCAGCTCTCGAAAATTGGAAAACAAGAGGTTTTCACACAAAGGGGACATTACGCCTTTAACGATGCACTCAGTTCTGCAGTATTAATTCCTCGCTGGCTCTGACTGTACAGCTGAAATTCTTCAGAGTGTTGTGCAGATGACATTGTGTCATCATTGATCTGGTCGCTGTTAAGCTGCGCTGACACCTGCACAAATCCATTGGACATGGAGCCCTGGAAAGCAATCTAGCACGGCCGGACAAGCTCCTTACTTTTGTCCAAGTGATGACAGTGAGGCCAAAAAAGAAAAAAAGTGTTGAACTGCAAAATAGTTGTAGAAGCAGCGTGGGAGCAACAGATAACAGGTAATCCTGCTGTTTTTATCAGATCAGAAGGGATATTTATATATGAAAAAGTGCAAGAAATAAAATTAAAAAAAAAAAACACCTAAATATCATGTAATCAGTTCAATCTTTAGTGTAGGCAGCAGAAATCCTAAAAGCTGTTTCAGATGATTACAGAGAGAATGCTTGTGATGCCCTGGCAAGAAGGTGCTTCATTTAAAAAAAAAACAACAACAACAAAAAAAACATTAATTGCAAATGAAATCGTGACATCCTTTGGCAGTAAAACAAGGTGTAGATTAAACCTGTCTCAGATTTAAAGAAATGTGGCATCAGGTTTAGAAATGGGATTACTTTTCATGGACTTCTGCACAATCTTTGAACAAGAAAATACTGAGATACAAAGTGTATAAACAGAGATCTGGGGGAGGTAAAAAGCAACAGGAATCAAAGCATTTAACCTGTTAGTTCAGCAGGGCTGATGTGCCTCTAAAACACTGCCTCTGTCCTGTAACCATTTGTCATAAAACATTCCCCTAGTGTGCAGCCATTTATCTGGAAATGGCACATTAACCACCCATTTTCTCCCTGTCTCTGCAAGTATCGTCTTTACTGATAATAGGCAAAGATTATGCACATTCATTACCATTATCATTAAAATCATCATTATCACGCGCTTGGCATAATAACCGCGTTCAGCTGATTTTTCTTGAGGTTTTTCTCTGGTATGGGTTGACTTTGGACCCACTCCAGAAAGCCTCTGTTGATGCTTCACTTGAGCTTTTGTGTTTAATGTGATGGAGTAAAACTTCCCCATCAGTCAGAAGATCAACCTGAAGCTGATTTTGGAGTGTCAGCTGGTGCTCTCTTCAAAAAATAAACAAGAAAAAAAGAGTTTAATGATTTCTTTACAGTTTAAATAATCTGCATCTCAGATCGATTTTACCACCTTACTTCTACGTTATATTGTTTACTCGATCTGTGTTAGGTTAAAAAAAATCACACACACCTCAGCCCGATGCAAAGTGCAGCTGAGTGACTAACTGCTTTCCCTGCACGATCTGGGACTCTCTCTCTTGTTAATTAAGTAGTAATCAGGTGTGGTACCTTTACTGCTGACGGTGACTGTGATACCTTTAGAGCCACAGGGACACAAACTGGGTAATGGAAAGAAAGAAGAGAATCCTCCAGGTGAAGGGGGGTTATTTACAGAATTACCTCTCGGGTCAAAATCAAAATCACGGCGCCAGAGAGAGACAAAGTAGAAATGAAAAGGGGGGGATAAAGAGGGTGAATGCTAGCAGTGGTTGCCTTTAAACAATGACACTCCCCTGGGATTAATGCACAGTAGATTGTGCGTGAAAGAGGCAAGTCCTTTCCTAATTAACTATTTTCTCCCCTGAAAAAGCATCTTTTCTCATCCTCTTTAATCCAGGCAATGTAACAACACAATCTCTCCACACAGGTAGGCTCACACACACATAAAAAAGTCACACTTGAGCACTTCCTTACCTGTGTGTGTAAAGATGTCTCTGAGTCTTCCCTTCTGTGGCTACAGGAGAGTTTGGGTGGCTCAGCTCGTATCCTTAGGCTAAGGGTTTCAACGAATGAATGCATGCCTCCTCTGAGGCTTCTTATAATGGCACACCCCTTCCCTCCTGGCTCAACCCTCCAGTTCTCCCCCCTCCCTCCCTTCTCCTGTATATCACCACTCACATCACCACAGAAAGCTAGAGAGAGGGGTGGATTCCCCCATTCTCTTACGCACAAACCTGCAGACATACACACAAACGGTTGGCCCGCACTGACGTAGAAGGCATTGCCTACGACACCAATTTCGTCTTCATTGAGCCTCTAAAAATATGCATCATCATAAGATTTATCCAGAAGCTCTCCGTCTAAGGTGTCCATAAAACCCACAACCTCGACATCAACTTGCTGCCAAGGTCGGGAGACAACGGCACTTTAAATAAGATGTTTATTCTGGAAATGTGAGATGACTATGAGTTAGAAAAGCAGCGTAGATGAAGAGAGAAGGTCATGGGTCGATAAGGTTGTCTAAGCTGGAAAAGAGTAAAACAACAAGACTTTTGTTGTTGGCACCGGGGCCTTGCCTGAATAGAACAGTATATTATATTATGGAACAATGACCAGTGTGGAGCAGTCAGTGGACAGAGCATGCGGTCAATCAGGGCCTAGAGACAGGTTAAGTATGAGTCATGGCAGATATTTGAGGCTGGAGTATAAAGTTTGTCACACAAGTGCTGAAAGCTTTCTCAGTTCTTCATGTTTGAAAAATACATGTTGAGTTGTTTAGTTAAATGTAAAAAGGAAAATGGAAGCGATGCTGATGGGAAGTAGCAGATATACGATGATCACAATAACTTGAATGAGCAAGGACTCTGGCGGGAAAAGTCCTGGATTAAAACAGTCCAGCGAGCGCCCCTCGGTGGGTGTGCTGTGATGGGTTTACAGTAAGTCACTCTGCCATTAAAATGACTGGGAGATTGTAATCTGACAAAAAAGTTTTTTTGAAATAAATGTTAACAATTTCAATGAGAACCATCTTTAGCATGGTTTCGTGGTTTAACACGAAGCTCGTGAGCTGAAATGTTTGGACCAAAATGCTGTCCAATTTACAATTTAGACCTGATCGTGGTATCCGGTCGAGGGTGAATGAATCTTGCCTGGATCCAGACCTTTAAATCAGCCTGTTTCCCTCTGTTGACTGGCAGAGTGGTTTTTCAGTTAAAAGGACAATTGCTCAAGTAAATGCTATGGGAGGACCATGAGTAAGACTATTGCCAGTATTAAGCTGATGTCAAGCTGTGTGCCAAGAAGAAGTAATAATGAGAAAAGAAGACATAATAACAGCAATAAACGGCTGCTATAGACATGATAGATACGTAGCATGGATTCTCAGTACCAATATTGTGGTTCAGTCAAGACCACTATAATCAAAAGATTAATGTTTCCATCTGCAGTAATTCATATATGTGGCAGCATGGTTCTGTTCTGGGCTCTCTTCCATAGGCATATGTATAATGTAAAAGGCATAGAAAGCAGCAGCAAGACCCCAATGCTATGGTCAATTTTGTAATTATTTTGCTGTGCTCCATGATGCTGACATGGATTAATGTTGACTGGGTTAATGTTGAGATATTTTACCAACTGAGAATTTTGATGTACGGGTGATACTACAGGAAAGGCAAAGGACCACCAAAATCAGCAGGATTATCCCCTGTGAAAATGGACATCTGTACAATTTTAACAAAAACCTCTTGAACGGTGGTAGAGATATTTCACTGAAAACCAAGAACATCATGGGGATGCCTCAGGAGTAGTTAGTCATTACAGTCTTCATCCCCTGGGGACCATGAATGGCTGATTCAAAGAAGAAGAAGTAGTAGTAGTAGTTAGGTAAATTCATCCAATAATTGTTGAGCTATTTCATTCTGATTATATGTTTTATACAGGTAATACAAACTCATAGGGCTATTTCAAATACTGTGGACAAATGTTAGAGTTCAATAGCAACTGACTATTAATGCAATGATGATGTCTCTGACTATATAAAAAATTGTTTCAACAAAACTACTCTTTTCTTCTTGAAGTTCAACTTCCTTTCATGTTGAGCTGCTCTCAGCCTCAGCTTCCTTTGAAAATGTGAAGGCTGGCTCTGAACCTGTGTGAGGTCTGATAGTGATGGATGAATTGGGTCTAAAGACAGAGCCCTTGGTTAGGCTGAGATAAGGAGCCTGGGAGAACGAGCAGCCTTTGCGAGGTCTGTCTGTCATTGATATCACCGTGATCCACCAGCTGTTCAGTGCACATAAACGCCTCCTGTGGTGGCCAAGAAGCAGTGATTACCTTGATGACAAAGGCCGTGCTTTACTTGGCACCACATCAAATTAAAACCTTGTAATTCTGGTTTTTGTTTTGATTTTGATTGTTTTGTAAATTTAAAGCAAGTAAAATTAAATGATGACCTATTTGTGTACATAACATTTTTTTTTTTTTACAATTGTTTTAAATGCAGATATGAGGATTTCATCTAATGAGGTCCAGCACATTTGTCCTCTCATGTACACTGCTGTGGTTTTTGAAGCTTTTGTGTCACTGAATGTTTTCCTATTCACATCATCTACAAAATAAAAAAAATCAATTTGTACATACTATTATTGCCTCAGATTATGTAAATTTATGCAGTATTTCTGATTTGGGGTAGAGCCAAGCCAGTTCCAGTACTGAAAGAAACTGCTTTAATCATTCAATAATACTGTTCTGGGATTAGGAACATAAATAACCATCCATCCATTCACTTTTTTCCACTTATCAGAAATGTGTTAATGGTATGAAAACAGCCATAGGTTAATATTGAAGCTATACAGTGTATTGGAGTGACTAGTGTATTTTGAATTGATTTATTCTGACGAGTTACAATAAAAAGTGGATTGATTTATGGTTGTGCTCCGATGTTTACATCCACTCATCGTGGGCATGAATGTCATGGTAATTTGGGATTTTTAATGATTTCTTTGAATTGTTCTTTTCCGAGGGTGGAATGATTGTACAGCATCTTTATTGACTTTATACTTTTGACCCCTACACAGGGTCAAAGAACGCATACAGGCTCAAATATATGCATACATTCACTTACATCTTTTAATAAGTGCTGCTGAAGGTTCTACAGCATCATTGAACGTGACAAGGCCGAGGCCTATTAACTTCTCGTTAGTGATTACGATTGACCATAACCGACAGTTTCTCTTTGTCAGCAGAGAAAGGATTTGTTTGACAGCATTGAACTGACCAATACTCAGAACAACAGGAAAATCCAAGGAACTCAATGAAGATCTAAGAAGGAGAACTGTAGATTTACTGAACTTGGGAAGGTCTCCTGCAGCCATTGCTAAACACCAGCACATTCCAAGATCATCAGTTCAAACAATTGAACATAAATACAATTAAGTCATTCTGATGTGTCACCACTTTGCTAAAGTCTGGAAGACCCAAACTGTCCCCCTCAGATGAGAGGAAATTGATTAGGATGTTCAGGAACAACCCAGGAACCACCAAGGCGCAGGCCTGCCATGGACTGGAAACTGTTGGAATACCAGCATCATTGCCCACAATGAAGTTTGACATCATCGTGGACTGAGAGGGTGCTAGATGGTTGAAACTTGGACACAACTGGGTGTTCTAACAGGTCAGCGATCCCAAACACATGTGGAATGGAAAAAGCAGGCTAACATGAGGCTTCTGGAATGGACTTCCCAAAGCTCCGACCTCAGCCCCACTGAAAATTTGTGGACTATGATTAAAAACTTGGTCCATGCCAGGAAACCAACTAATTTAAATGAACTCTACCAATTCTGTGAATGGTAAATGGACTAGCTCTTATATAGCGCTTTTCTACTCAGTCAGAGCACTCAAAGCGCTTACACAACATGTTTACATTTACCCATGCACTCACATTCATACAAGCACTTCCATGTTTATACTAAGCTAAGTGCTTTTTAATTAACTAGCATTCACACACATTCATACTCCGACAGGATGGCATGTAGCCTGGATTAGCCAGGAATCGAACCGCTGACCTTCCGATCAGTAGGTGACCTGCTCTACCTACTGAGCTACAGCCACCCCAAGAAGAGTGATCAAATATAAAGTGTCTGGTTGAGGTGCAACTTGCTAAGGGACATTTAACCAAACATTAGTGAGGGTCTGTGGGCCTGTATGTATACTTTTGATCCTGCTGGCAAAGAGAAACTACCAGTTGTGGTCAATCATGATCACTAACAAGAAGTTAATAGGCCTCAGCCTTGTCAAGAACCTTCAGCTCCACTTATTAAAAGATTTAAGTGAGTGTATGCATATATTTGAGCCTGTATATATATATATGACCCTGTTTAGATTTAGAGAAAATCCAACATAAATTCAAACTTATGCACCCAGTTCTTGTTTTTGTAAGTCATTAGACATGTTGTACAATCATTCCACCCTGGAAAAAAAAACAGTTAAAAGAAATTACCGTGACATTTATGCCACAATGAGTGGATGTCGACTTCTGACCACAACTGTATATCAGCAAGAACCATTAAATAATAACATATATCAGCAATACCATTATCCATTACTTCAAATTATTTTACAGGAAACTCAAAAACAGAATTTATGAGGTATCATGCTTTAGAAGTATTATTTAGAGGTTAAATGATAGCTGACATAAGAAGAGAGCTCATGTATGCAACATCTAAGTTTTCAAATACCTAAACACTTAAATCTGCACACAAAATACTTTTTTTTAATTAGATGGCAGTAAAACAAACATGCACTTTCACTTCCTGTACAAGCACATATTTAGATTATTTCTTTAAACCCTAGGGAAATGTTTAGGTGTTAAAAAGAGTGCCCCACCCAGTCAATACAAAAGTCTGTTAGGTGGTTACACACATACTCTTGTGGAGCCTTTTGGCAAAAGCATTTTCTATGGCTGTTGTTTCCACAGATACACATTTTAAAAGCCCAAACAAGAACCAATTTATGGGCTTTATCAACAATTAAAAAAGACATTCATTTTTAATCAGTAGAGAGATTAGTTAATGGTACTAAGGCTGGTTGAAAAGATTCACCTATAAACTGTACCAAAGCACGAAGAGCACAAACACAATGTAGAGATCCACTTCAGCGACCCCACTTCACAAATTGCTACAAATTGTTGGGGATTGACTCCCTTTTGAAGCCAGTAGAAAGCCTCGAGTGGCCATTAGAGGAACTGCAGTTTTTGGCACTACCATATTGGCTTCATGTATCAGGCCCAGGTTGCAGTATTTGTCTACAGCAATTTGAAAAAAATAAATTAACAAGACCTCAGTCTCACCCGCAATACAAATAATGGTCTCCACCTGGCCACCCCTTCAAAAATGTCTGGCTCCATCACTGCTCACAGGTAGCTGCGACCAGAGCTGACCAGTGTTTGGCTCGTTCATTTCAAGTCAAGCTCCTCTTCCCTTTTCCATCTCATCCGGCGGCTGTGTTTTACCGTCCTCCTGTGCAATGAAACTCAATGATGTGAAACCAAAGGAGGGGGGAACTCGGGGGTGGTTTATGGCGACTTGAAGTTTTCACCTGTCAAGGCACAACTGATTGTTAGTAACAGCGGGCTGGAAAATGAATTTGTGCCTGGAAAAGAATTACATTTCCACCCCAAAAGCCACCGTAATTTTGCGCGGAAGAAGAATTACACCTCAGCTCGGAAAAAAATGTGCAGCGTCAACCCACAAATTCTCAGAAAACTTTTATTTTGGGGTGTAAGCATTCGGGAAGACACGCAGCAGTATTTAATTTGTTTGTATATATTGATCTCATTGCATAACAGCCTCCAGAGCATTCTGTTTCAGTGCCAGGTACAGCTATAAAAGGGGAATTTGTTGGGGGGGGGGGTTGTTTGTTTGTTTGTTTGTTTGTTTTTTCTCATAAAAACTGTAAAGTATGGGCATTATATGAAATCAACCCAGTGCCCTGGCATGTAAAGACATTTACTTTATGCAATAAAGACGTGAGGATGGTGGCAGACTTTTCGATGAAAGGCTTCCGGAGGAAGAAAACCATCATTTGTCAGAGTGACGGCTGTGAAATTGAGTACGGGAAGAGGAGAAGATGTTTACTGATGTTTACTCTTCGTGTGGGGAAGCTTGGGATAGACCCCGGGATTAAATGCAAGGGTTTTGACCTCAATCAAGGAAATAATTACTCTTGCCCCTCCTGTTGGTGGACTCCTTAATTAGCAAGCAAAGCCCCCACAGAAATTCCATTAGACTGAAAACAGAGGTGATTAAAACTATAATTCTTATTAGACTCATTAGCACCTTTTTGGGGGGATGCCTGGAAAGCTTTATTGAATGTGCTGGGAAATTGAATTTGGGATCCTTTGTGTGGTTCCCGCAAAATACTTCCAAATATATTCTTTACTCAGAATGCCTGTATGGTGCCCAGTGTCTGTATGCAACTATGTATCAAAACAAGTGAGATATGATAATAGACTAAAGGACATTTACTTCATGATAAAAAAAAGTGTGACTCACTCCATCTTCCTCAAGTAATGAAGAGCATTCATGATTGGCATCACTGATAAAAGCTATGGATCATATAAGCACACACACACACACACATGCACTTCTACACTGCTCCTCCCTGTGTGCTTCATTGCAGTGAATCACCATGCTTCTTATTATATTCTTTCAGAAGAACAAAACAAACACACACACACAAATGCTGTTATCTGTCATCACCACTGTTTCCATCCCTCCGCCACAAACAGTCGATACTGATGTAGCACCTACTCACTCTGCCAGCGCGTATAGTTGTGTGTTTTGTTCGGAGGGTCTTTTGTGATTAAATGGAACTGCAGCAAAAAGGGGAAGTTTGGTACTTTTTTTGGTGCTCTCTGTGCTTTTCGAACAAATTAAATAGCTTGATTACAAAACCGTCCCAGCCTCTAATAGACTATTCAGATTCCTCCCTTTAGTAATGTATTCTCAGCACTTCCATCACGTCTTTTTCAAAATGCCTGTCAGTACTGAAAAGCAAGGACTACCAAATGGGTCAAAATACTTCCGGTCAGGTTTTACTTTCCTTTCTCTCACTGAGTAATTAAAACCAGTAATGGGGGATAAGGTTACTGTTCTGGGAAATGCAGATGCAGGCTGAAAAAATATGGAAGGGCAAGCTTTTGCTCCAGTTGATGACAAGATCCAAGAGGAAGAAAAACCCAGCAGAAAACTAAAATAATCCCAGTAAAGTAACACATGGCACAGCAAGGAAAATACAGAGTCATTATGATTGAAACTAAGACAGGACAGGCCAGTATATACAGTACATGCAATGAGGACTAAACTAGACCCTGGAAACAGGAGGGGAATGAGACACAGGTGGAAGTCATCAAGACAATCAGAGAGACAGGAAGTAAAACCAAAGCAGGACACCTGAGGTGTGTACTACAGAGTGAAAACAATGGCTTAATGAGACACGGGACAGCAACCTTTAAAGTTTAAATGTGTGCAGTTAAAGGTTTAAAGGTTAAAGGTTTTAGTGTGCAGCACTCGCCATAGAAATAAACAGCAGCACTGTGAGCACGCTCAGCAACAACATGATTAACTTTGAATTCAAATATTTATTTTACTGCTCGGAGCAATAAATCCAAAGGTTAAAGATTTTCTGCAGAATTAATCTCGTCTTATTTGGAACAGTGTTGCATTTTACTGTTATATTTTTATATTCTTTTTAGATTTTCAATCACCATTTCATCATCATCATCATCATCATCCTCATCATCATCTTGATGATGATGTCTCTGAAGTAGGCAGTGCTCACAGGCTTCATGTTGTACAGAGAGAGCACATTGAGCCCGAAAGAGAACCTGGCTTAACAGAGAAAGCTGATAAACATCGTTGGGATACCTGCTGCCTCCCACTGGGGTTTTTGCTTTTGTTGTCCCCTCTGGGCCCTACACTACAAAGCGAGTTCAGCATATCCAGGGTATCTGCCCAAAACCTGGATTCATTTGCTCTAACATTAGCTCTCACACAATATACCAACTCGATAAGTTAACTGAAGGTTTCCCCTGCTCGTTCACATGAGAGGGGTGGTGCTGACAGCATCTAACCAGTTACAAACACTGACAGGTGTACTGGCAGTATCTTCAAAAGAAGGTAAAACTATAATATTAGAAAAATATGGAGGGGTTAAACAGCCAATACAAAGAAAAAGCAGCACAGCTGCTGCAGACAATACTGCAGCACGAGTGTGTGTAGGAGGAAAAGCACTGTACAGTAGTTTAAGTATTAAAAGCACTGCTTTAGGTGTTAGTCAGCAAGATTGGAGCAGATAACATGCGATACCATGTGAATAAAGTCTAGCATATTTGAAGGCAGGAAGGAAAGCTGACAAAAATGAGGGCATTGTGAGTTAACACACTTATCAATATCACAACTCCATCGTTAAGATACGGGAGAATCTGATGGGTGATAATCGAGTATTTCATTAAATAAATGTTTAAAAGAAAGTTTTTGTTTTTGTTCTTTCAGCTGCAGGCCTGGTGTGTTTAATGCTCTGAGAACAAGTCGAGGATAAATATAAAAACAGAATTCAAAGTCATAGCTGCTCTGGATCATATATTAATGCAGCAAAGGTTAACCCGGGGGTTAACCCTGGGCCCCATTCCAGAAAGCAGGAGTAGCTAACAACTCTGAGATGAGGGGAGCTCATTAAAGAGCATTAGCTTGAACTCTGAGTTAGGGTTAAGATCCTTAGATGACCTTTTATTATTTTAGGATTTCCTCTGTTATTTTAATTACATTTTGTATTACGTGCTTGAGTTTATAGTTTCTCTGTAGTTTACTTTGGTCCTTGAGTTCTAGTTGTCCTGCCTCCCCTGTGTCTTGGTGTTAAGTCTCCATCTCTGGTTGGTGTTTACTTACTTCCTGTTTTATTGTGTCTTGTGTGCGTTGTGTTCACTTTTGCTTCTTTTTGTCTCATCAGTTAGATTCTGTTCACCTGTGTCTTGTTTTCACTGTTTAAATAAAACGTGTCTGTATAAAGCTTTAGTCACAGAACACACTGATGACACACTGTGACCAGTTGTTGTGCTGTAATCGGTCACACTGATGGAAAAATGTCTGTGACGATCGGGATCCTGGATATTAGGCTGAAATGACTTTAAGACTAAAACAGGATTAAATGCATTTTAAAGTGAGTTTTTAAATGCAGCTGCAGTCTGTGTTCTGAACGTTTTCAGTTCAAATTTGTTGACAAATTGAGATTCAGTCATTAAATTACGACATTTTCAACATATTTTCCTCTCGAGCTTGTAGACTAAAGGGAGCTGAGCATTTGCTGAATGACATGCCTGAGAGATTTGAGCTTGCTGCATCTTCTTTTAAAGTCTCAAAGATTTATGTATTAGAAAGTTTTCTGGTGTTTTTCTTGTTATGTCTAATTCTTCATGACTGAGTTATACTGTAACTCAGACGACCATGGGGGCAAGTCCATTCAGCCATCCATGTATTCTCTTCTGCTTATCCGGTTCAGGGTTGCAGGGGGGTTGGAGCCTATCACAGATGTCATAAGGTGAGAGGCAGGTTACACCCGGTACAGCCTGTTGCAGGGCTAAGAGACAAGCAACCGGGGCCGGCGGTAGCATAGGACAAATCTGATTCTTGCCCACTGTAACGGGGGCTAACTGCGGGTGGAGCAGTTAGCCAGATCATACATGACAATAGGCACAGAGAGTCCCGCGATCAGCTTGTCACAACGTAGAGCTCGCGCTCCAAGATGTCGGCTGGGTGGGCATCAGCGGCGTTCTGCAGTGGTTCTCAGTCCAACACACACAACAAGGAAGAAACACCACCTTGTGGCATCATTCAACCTTGCAACATATCCCATCCCTGTTGCTCTGGCTGTTACATATTCCCCCCTGGTTACAATATGGCTGTCCTCAGCCGTACACAGCAGAAAAAATCAGCCACCCTGCACTTAATATGTGGTCATACATAACTCACATAGAAAAGTGTGGTTACATACAGGGAAACACATCACAGTCAGCATACTGACACACATATCAGTAAACAGAGCAAAAAATTTCAAAATCGTCTTGAGTTAGTTGTACTACTGTACAGCCACATAACAAGCACGTAACAGAATGAGATGAATGAGTGTACTTCTCAATACAAATCCAAACAACATTATAAAAAAGAGAACAGGAAATCAAAACAAATGTGGGAGGCAAAATCAAGCAGTGGAGAAACTATGACCACTGGACCAGGAAACAAAATAAAATACAAAAAGTATCAAACAAAATCTTCCCTTGAATTACTCGTTTTTGTGGGCTGGCACACAACAAATGAGGCACTTACGCCAATCAGAATACTCAAAACACAACAAAACTGTTTTCTATTCCAGGTCGAGTCTTTTGGTGTGGTGAGGGTTTGTCCACCTCCTATCCGACCAACCAGACGTAATTCTGGGGCAACGTCTCGGCCTTAGTTTATACCGGTTCGCATAATCCGGGCTGGTGTCAGACACATCCACAGTAGGGTCGTGCCTAGTGTTGTCATCCGTACCACAGTCAGCATCATCAGGCATAGTGTAGCGCACATCCGCTGCAGGGAAACCAGCTTGGGTGTCAGCCTGGGAAGTGCGTAAAACAGAGTCTGAAGGTCCTGCGGTCCCGTATTCCGTCATGGTAGGGACAGAGACCTTGGCAGAGGAAGCTGAGTCCCAAGTGTGAAAAGGCTGCATATTAACTACGTGAAAAACACCGGCATCCTCACCAGTTTCCAGCCTGGTCAGTCTGTAGTTGACATCTCCAAGCTTCTGAGTGACACGCAGCGGGCCTGAGGTGCTAGTTTTGCAGCAAAGTTAGCCTGCGCATCAGACTTGGGGTGGGACTTTATTTTAACCAGGTCACCAACAGCATATGTAGCCTGACGGCGTCTCAAGTCATAATAATGCTTCTGTCTCTTGTGACTGTGGGCCAGTGCTACTCTGGCATGATCGTGTGCCTCTTGCAGGGAGGCTCTAAGAGTCTCTGGGTATGGCACAGTGGATTCATCCACCTCAGAGGAGGAAGGTTGTGTAATGAGGTCAAGTGGGGTTTCCAGTTCTCGACCATACAGCATCATGGCAGGGCTTAGTCTGGTGCTGTCATGGGGAGCAGTACGCAATGCAAAGCAGATCTGGGAAAGAAACTTATCCCATGATGTGTGTTTGTCTCCAACATAAGCACGTATAGCAGTTTTGAGTGTCCTGTTCACCCTCTCCGTCGCATTAGTCTGAGGATGGTAGGCCGTGGTAAGGCAATGCATGGACCCAAGTGCAGAGAGGACATGCTCAAACAACTCGCTTACAAACGGTGAGCCCCTATCTGAGATAAGATATGTGGGGGCAAAAACTTCACTGATAAACTTACTGGCTGCCACCTGCGCTGTAGCCTCTCTAACAGCACACACCTCGACCCACTTGGAAAAATAGTCAACAAAGACCAGCAAATAGGCATTCCCTGAGGCAGTGCGAGGCAGTGGCCCGACAAAATCCACCCCTGTGTACTCCCAGGGTTTTTGGGGCATGATAGGAACCATGAAACCAGCTGGTTTCCTTTGGCTTGGTTTAGTGAGCTGACAGACCGAGCAGGAAGCAACATAACGCTTGACATCCGCAGCCATTTGTCGCCAGAAAAACCTGGACTGCAGTCTCACCAGTGTTTTAGAAATACTGAGGTGACCCGCGGTGGGGTGATCGTGGTAGTAGCTGAGCAAGGTACCACGGAGTGACGTAGGAGCATACAATTTAAGCTCCTTCAAAGGATGCAATCCACACTTGTGTTTTGGGTCTTTATAATAGAGAAGACCATCATACACAGTGTATAATGAGGAGTCGCCCTCATTCATGTTATTGAGGTCCATTTCATTACCTCTGAGCAGTTGGCCAGTGACTGGGTCATCCAACTGCAATCGCTTAACATGTTCGCGATCTGCCAGTAGTACTGGAGGCAGAGTACGGAGATCCAAACTGCCAATGACAGCGTACTCAGGCAAAAGATCTGTAGGAGTGCTGCAGGAATTAGGCAGAGGGTTGCGAGATAGTGCATCCGGCACTCTGTTGTTCACACCGGACTTGTGCACTATGCTGAAGTCAAAGTCCTGGAGTCGTAAGGACCATCGGGCTAGTCGGCCAGAAGGGTTAGGCCGGGACATTAGCCACTTGAGGCTGCTGTGATCAGTAAAAACAGTCACATGAAGGCCCTCAACATAAGGTCTGAAATGTTCGAGAGCCCAAACAACAGCCAAACACTCCTTCTCGGGGGTAGAGTATATCTTTTCCGCTTTGTGCAGAGAGCGACTTGCGTAAGTGATAACGACCTCTCGACCCTCTTTATCCTTCTGCATCAAGACTGCCCAATGTCACAAGCATCGGTGTGAATGAAGAAAGGGCGTCCAAAGTCAGGAAATCTGAGGACAGGTGCCGAAGTGACACTCTTTTTCAAGAGATCCATGGATTTCTGACACTTATCATCCCAGTGAAAAGCTGTGTCTTTCCGGGTGAGCGCGTGAAGTGGCTCAGCATGGCGTGCATAGTTCTCTACGAACCTGCGATAGTACCCTGTCAGGCCAAGAAACTGCCTGACATGTTTGATGCTGGATGGGATACCAAACTCCAACACAGCTTTGACTTTGTCTTCATCAGGCTTTATGCCATAAGGAGTGATGCGGTAGCCGAGGAAGGTGAGCTCACTCAAACAGAACTGACATTTCTTAAGTTTCAAAGAAAGACCTGCAGATTTGAGCCTTTCGAGTACTTCCCCTAGATCAGCCAGGTGTTGTTCAAAAGTGGGGGAAACAACCACAATGTCATCCAGGTACATAGCACATGTCTTGTATACAAGACCTGCAAGGACAGTATTCATTAGCCTCTGAAAGGTGGCTGGTGCATTGCAGAGACCAAAGGGGAGCACACGGAACTGGAAAAGACCACAGTGGGATATAAAAGCAGTTTTCGGTCGGGACTCCTCCGCAACCGACACTTGCCAGTATCCACGGGCCAAATCCAGTGTTGTGATAAACCGCCCTCTCGCAAGGAAGTCAAGTGACTCTTCGACACGTGGCAAGGGGTACGCGTCCTTCTGTGTGACTTGGTTTATGCCCCTAAAATCCACACAGAATCTTGGATCGGCCCCAGGCCTGTTCACAATTACAACTGGGGCAGCCCATGGGGTGGTGGAGGGCTCAATGATGCCATCCTGCAACATCTTATCCACCTGCTCTTCAATAAGCTGTTTCTTTGCTGGGGAGGTGCGATAAGGGGGGAGGTTTATAGGTTTTGCATCCCCAGTGTTGATCATGTGTTCAGTGAGGGAGGTGTGGCCTAAATGACCATCAAACATCTCCTCAAAGTAAGTGAGGAGGCTGACCAAAGCTGACTTTTGGCCCTCCTCAAGGTTTGCCTCCGCAACTTTAGAGACAAGCGCTGTTTCCAGTGAGTCAAGGGACATGATCATCCCTCCTTCAACAAATAAGTTAGCCGCTTCATCCTCCTCTTCGCTCACCACAGGACACGGGATGTTGTCCATGTATACAGTTCTGGAGGGGATATGGATGGTTAATGAAGCTCTGATCATGAAATCCATCCCCAAAATGAAAGGGGTTGTCAAGTTATGAATTATGACAAAACGGTGGTAAAAACGTTTGTTCATGAAGCCGATGGTTAGCCAAGCAACACCATCAGGGGAACAGCAAGCATTGTCTGCAAGGATCACAGGGGGGCCTGTCCACTGCTGAGTTTTGCAAGGGTAGGAATTGTTCACTTTGACAAGGTCAGCTCGTACAGCAGAAAGAGATGTCCCTGCGTCAAGAGTGGCGTCTGTGGACACAGATTTAAAGTTTACTTTGGTTCTTAGTGGTGTGTTCCAGGGTGCCTGAGAAGCTGTATCCTCCATGTGACCCAGAACAATTTGTTCTTGTGGGGTCATGGCATCTGGGTGAGGCTCAATCAATGCCTGGGGGGAGGGTTGCCTCGGTAAAATGTCCTCCCCCCCTTTTGGTTTCCCGCCTGCCTGGTGGATATTTGTTCAACAGCTGTGAGCCTGTGTGTTTCAGCTTTAGGCTCGTCCACATTTGCAGGCGGAGTTACTGAGGAGGCTCCGACAAGTCTAGGTCGGGAGTGGGACATGTCAGATTCAGTGTGGGTCACGATGGTGCAGCTTGGGCATGTGCGGGACGTGAACCCAGGCCGAGAGCACTTAAAGCAGTGAAGCTCGTTGTCCCGCTTGCCTCTGAAGCGTGCAGGAGAGGACTGACGACCACTAGGCCCAAGGACTGCATGGAGCTCATGAGCCCGCAGCAGCAAGTCCATAGCTGAAGGGACAGGTGTGCCATAAAGTGCCACCCTGTACTTTTCCAGAGAATGTTTAAAAATCAATTCAATCTGCTCTTGTTCTGGTGGGGGACACCTTAATTTGTTAAACTCACCGAGCATGTGAGCCACAAATGTAGGGAGGGGCTCCTCTGGTGACTGGATACGGTCAAGTATGCCTCTTAGCACCCGTTCCTGGTTGTCAGATGGTAGAAACACTGTCCTGAAAAGCTGGCAGAATTGTGTCCAAGACACAACATGTGAGCTAAGTGCCTTAAACCATTTGCTGGGTTCTTTTGCTAGAAAATGAGGCAGTTCATTCAAAATCTGTGCATCAGTTAAGTTCAAAGAGGATCTGTAGGTGTCGACAGCCTGCAACCAGTCCTCTGGGCGCACCCCAGTATCACCTGCAAATACTGGAGGCTCCAGCTTAGCATGGTGCAAAGCAGCAGCAATCATCCTGGATGTGTTGTTCAGTTCCAGGGAATGTTGTTGCAGGAAAGAATAGGATTTTGTGTCCTGGGATGGGGACACTGTCTTAGTCACAGCTGGTGAATATGGAGTTGACAAGGCTACAGGGTTAGAGGTCGGTTGTTGTGCTGCATGTGTGTCACAGTCCTTCTTGTCACACTGATCCCAGCGTTTCAATATACTCTTCTGCAGGCTGAGGGAGTCTTGTAGACATACTCGTAATCTTTCAACCTCTGTTTGTAACCCTTGAACCTGTTGGTTAAGCTCAGAAGTTATAGGTTGGGGAGCCAAGTACTCTGTTAGGCTAACAATGTCCATGTCGGAGTGACAGTCAACCTCATCATCCATTATATCCGGATGGCATGCCATTCTGCATTGATTTTTTAGAATTTGGACCTTAAATCAGCAATACAGTGTTATTAGAGTGTGTTATTAGAGGCCAGAAGTCTGTAGTCTATAGGACCACTGAAATCTCAAATCCCAGTGACTTAAAGTCAGACAATCAAACATCAAATTCACAAAGCAAAAACACCCCAAAATACACTGCCCTGCAAAGAACAATAGTTAACAATGAATGAAAGAAGCAAGGTTCACCAAAACATCGATTAATCACAGCAAAATAATAATAAAAAAAATAACGCTGTAGGTAATAGAAAAAATGTCTTTTTTTTTTTTTTGGTCTTTCCAGCTATAAGCGGAGTCTGTACACTTCGCAGTCAGTTAGTGCTGAAGAGTAAAGTTCCAAAATAGTCCTTAAATCCAACACGGCAAAAGAAAACTTCTGGTGTACTTCTTGTAATATACCTCAGTTCTCTCTAGCATAAAAAAAGTTACTTTGTGAATGTCCGGCGTGCCGCGGTCGTATAATCCATCACACCCAGTCACGGTCACGCCAGGGGAGGTTAGCTTTGCCTTAATGGACGAGCCGGACAAAAAGCAAATTATCCACTTACACAGACATCCGTGGTTGGCGATCGGGAAATCAATTGAATCCAATCCAAACCTCAGTCGGTGTGCTCGAGAAGAGGTCCAAGAAACAATGTTCGGGCGCCAATTTGTAACGGGGGCTAACTGCGGGTGGAGAGTCTAGCGAGATTAGCTAGGGCTAGCACTAGCCATGCCTGGGTAACTCATAAACATAGCCGACAAGATTCCGAATACAGTGCCTATATTTGGCAGAACTTACGACCATCAAACGCCAGGTCTCCACGGCTCTACATAGCCAGATCATACATGACAATAGGCACAGAGAGTCCCGCGATCAGCTTGTCACAACGTAGAGCTCGCGCTCCAAGATGTTGGCTGGGTGGGCATCAGCGGCGTTCTGCAGTGGTTCTCAGTCCAACACACACAACAAGGAAGAAACACCACCTTGTGGCATCATTCAACCTTGCAACATATCCCATCCCTGTTGCTCTGGCTGTTACACCACCCAATCAAAATCTCCCATACCGCCTGCGGGCAGCGAATAGTACTCCCATCAAGCTACGCCTACAATAGTTTTTATTTTCCACACTTTGACTTTCTCACACGCTTTCGTCACGCGTTCGTGGTTTGAGACCAGCTAGTTTGCGGGGCCGGAACTGAACCCGTTTTTCGGCCGAGCACCGAGTGTTTCGGCGGTGGAAAACCCGCTTCATGGTTCAAATTACGGCACGCCACCCTGTTGGTGGGAAAGAGGCCTGATTCAGGGCTGCACCCCCTCGTTTCATGCTTTTCCTTAATCTGGGTCACACTCTAATTTCCATGTTAATATTTTTACTTCTTTTTACCATGAGCATGTATCGCGTCTGTCAGTAAATCTAGCACTGGGGTATCCCCAACAGCTCCCGTCCCGCTGCTGCCCGTGCTGAAATATCTCCCCCTGAGCGGGTTACCTGCTCCGTCTCCTGCTCTGTCCGATCAGCAGACAATCTGCTGACTAGTTTCTCTGCATGTAATAGCACAAGCACCCCTGATGCTAGTCCTACTCTAGCCACATCCCCAGACCCAAAGCAGGTCCTTCCTCTGGCCGTTTCAGCGCCAGGTCCTACTGTTGCGGACCTGAATAGCACTGTGCCCACACCAGGGTTATTATAGTTAACGAAAATGAACGAAATAACGAAAACTAAAATTGAAAAAAACATTGTCGTTAACTGAAATAAATAAAGGCTACAATTAAAAGGAAAAAACGATAAACTAAAACTGTATTGTGAGTTTAAAAAACTAACTGAAATTACTGTGGATTGATCATTTTTCCGCTCTCCAAGTTTAAGCTGGGAGCGCCGTCGGGCAGCTGTGTGCGTGCGTGTGCACGAGAAAGCGGCAGAGTCGCTCTGAACCCGGGTTCAGAGTGGGTCCACAACGCTGTGATGAACCTGTTCAGTTCTTGTGCGTTTCCGTCTACTTTATCAGTGAGAGAATAACAATCAGGAATAATAATCAAAGCATTAGTATAAGGACTCACAAATGTCAGGAAATTCCTGGAGGGAGACTGCTGTCGGAATGGACGTGAGGAAATGAAGGAAGTGGAAAAACAGGGACAAATATGTTTGCAGCCAGAAAACTGAACACAAAGAGGGAGGACCAAAAAAAGTTCCAGCTGGCACTGCAGCACACGATCACAAGGTAATTAACACACACAACACACACAGCCACACAAGCATAAATGCCAACATGAGGTCGGACACTTCCGTAGGTTGTGTACAGAGGCTGCAAAGACCCTGCAAGTCTAATCAGCGAGCATCTAACCAAGCTAACAGAAGCAGCTTCGGGTGGTGGACAGTCCCGTCGCCAGATCTCAGTCTTAAGGGGGGCTTATGAAGTCCAACAGGGGGGCACCACTATTATTAGCTTGATTAGTGATCTGGCTTGGGTGGGCGGGCCAGAGCGAGCCCAAGCGTATCAGTGGGCGGGCACGGCCCCCTAGGGCCCGCCCATAGCGACGGGTCTGGTGGTGGAGAACATCAGGATGCAGCTGGATTTGAGCTTTGACTCCTTCAAAGAGTTTGTTTTTGTCAAACACCACATGTAGCTGTTGTTAATCTACTGCACTGACACTGGAGTTTATTGGGAGTTTATTGTAGAATTTATTGAGTTTGGGAGTTCATATTTTTCTTTGTTTCTCCCTGTTGATGTTCATGTGTGTCCTAATTATTACACATTTAGCATGTAGTGCTGCTGTCTTGTGAACTGTTGGTTGTTGAATATATTTCTTTATGGTATCTTGAGTTTTTATTACACAATAGTCACTTTTGCGCATTGAATCTTGCACCTGACAAAGTGTGAAAATACTAAAACTAATACTGAAACTAACAAAACTAAACTAAAACTAAGCATTAAACCTAAAATAAAAACGAGCAAAACCATTCTGAAAACTAATTAAAACTAATTGAATTAGAGAAAAAAAAGTAAAAACTAACTAAAACTAAACAATAATGTAAAAATCCAAAACTATTATAACCCTGGCCCACACAGCCAGTACTAGCTAACCATCGTGCCTTCGCCAAAACGTTCCGCTCATTCAGCCCGGCGTGGTACCACACTAGACCTTGGCTGGAATACTCTGTGGCTCAGGACATGTTTCTGCTTCCTGAATGAATTTGTCACAAAGTTTGCCCCCCCCCCAAAAAAACAGAAGAATGATTCTGTAGTTTTTCACATTTTGCATTTTTTTCAGTTGCTGTTCTCTTTCTGTTGTACTGTTGTATAATAAAAAAAAAGAAAACAAAAAGAATTAAAAAAAAAAAAAAGTATATTCCAGCCACAGGAGGTCACAAATCTGTGTACTTTCTGTGATGTCCCAAACCCAGATAAATGGAGAGGGTATATGTATATCTTTGTGCCTACTAGGGCTGTATTCAACTCCCAAAAAACAAACAAATATAGCTTAATATTTTGTGTCATATTATATATATACTTGCCCACCTACATTTTCAGTCTGCCCACCCAACTACAGTGGGCTAGAACCGGGCCTGCAAGCAACCATTCACAGTCACAGTCTCACCTATGGGCAATTTAGACCAATTATCCTAAGCTACTAACTGCGTGTCTTTGGACTGTGGGAGGAAACCGGAGTACCCGGTTTGATACCAAATGGCAGTCAGGGTGCTATTGCCTAGCCCATAGACATATGTATATGTCTATGGGCTAGGCATATGGGCAGCCGCCCAGGGCGGCATGTCATCTAGGGCGGCATGACCGCCCCCCTCCCCCCTACGCATTGCGATCGTCGCAGCAGCGCCTACCGCACTACTTGTGGGGTAATGGGCGCCCTCTGCCTGCTGTGTATTGCGTGTAGCTTTCTGCCATGGTCTGACAGGTTGTAACAGAAGGAAAGGGGCAGGCGGGGGATTCTCCCTCTCTGTCTCGCTGTCACTGCTTCACTCGATCGTCACACACACACAGCGCTGCCCCGCCCCCTTCTCCTCTCAGCCTGGGGTGCGAGTCGACTGAAGCAATGATGGCGTGAGAGTGAGACAGCCAGCCGGGTTCATTCATTCATGCCTGTACAGTTTTGGCCTGGTTACAGCCAACAGTAACCGCTGAATTATAAATAAAGGCGACTTTTGCTGGCAGTCTCTCGCCAAACCTTTCATCCTCGCTGACACTGCCATATCAAGATTAACGCGAAGTGTATGTGCGAAGTGTTTTTTTCCCCACATGTTCCACAGAATGAATCTGTGCATCTAAGAACATTAGATGCACACAACTGATAGAGCACAAAGCCCATTTCATTTATAATACTGTAAATATGGTCATTAATTCACAGTATTTGTGTGAACCCGAATCCTGATGAAAAAAATAACACAAATACAAATCTAGACAGTTTGGACAAATGTTGGTGGATGGCGCAGTGTTGCCAGATTGGGCAGCTTGTGAACACATTGGGCTGGAAAATTATATAGATATATCTATATAATTGTAATATTATATAGATATATAATTTTACAATAAAAACTTCCTAAAAACCTACCAAATATGGTGAAAAGCAGCCAAAATTTTAGCAACTCACCCAAAGCTGTGTATATTTACCTCCGCCAAGGAGATATGGATTGAACGGATTTCGCTGAAATTTTGTGGAGTGGTTGGAAATGAAAAGAGGAAGAAGTGATTAAATTTTGGCGGTGATCCAAATCACGATCTGGATCCAGGAATTTTTTTAAGGATTCTTCAGTATTGTGGGATACAGGCAGAGCCTTCCCCTTTAAGACTGTAGCCTTATTAGGCTGAGAGACACCACCTACTTTTCTCTGCCCCGTGTGTGTGTATGCGGGCTAGCACGGGAGCCGAGCGCGAGGGGAAAAGTGTGTTCGGTGGCGGTGGAAAAAGGAATAAAAGTTCTGTTGCTAAAATCCTTCGACTTGCTGCATTTCTCCGCCTTGCTGAAGCTGACCCACATGGATGAGCAAGTTAGTTACCAGCCACGAGCCAAGCGAAGTAGATGCGGGGATGCTCGCCCAGGGCGCCAAACAGGCTAGGACCGCCACTGGGGAGCATAATGTTCTCCAGACCCTTTCATGTCTGTCACATGTGCTCAGAGTGAACCTGCTCTCATCTGTGAAAAACACAGGGCACCAGCGGTGGACCTGGAGGTCATTTTGTAGCTCTGGCAGTGCTCATCCTGATTCTGCTTGCACCAAGGTCCTGCTGATGGGTTAAGGACCTTCTACAGTCCTGTCCAGCTCTCCTAGAGTAGTTGGCTGTCTCCTGGAATCTCCTCCATGCTCTTGAAACTGTGCTGGGAGACACAGCAAACCTTTTGGCAATGGCACGTATTGATGTGCCATCCTGGAGGAGTCAGACCTGTGCAGCCTCTGTAGGGTCCAGGTATCGCCTTGTGCTGCCAGCAGTGACACTGACTGTAGCCAAATGCAAAACTAGTGAAAAAGATGAGGAGGGAAAAAATGTCAGTGGTGTCCACCTTTAAAATCATTCCTGTTTAAGGGGTTGTCTCATTGTTGCACCTGTTGTTAATTTCATGAACACCAAAGCAGCTGAAACTGATTAACAACCCCCTCTGTTACTTAACTGACCAGATCAATATCCCAGAAGTTTAATATAATTGATGCAAAACTCTGATTAAAAAGTGTTCCTTTAATTTTTCTTGAATAGTACATGTTTGTATACTGTATTGTTTGTGTAACTGGGGTTATCAGTCATTTGTTTTGTATCCCTCTGTTTCTCTGTTTATATATAAAGTGTGTGACTGTGTATGTGATGAGACCTTTCTTTTGTTATTCCTTAAAATAAAAGCTTCACCTGGGCCTACATCTCCACTCCTTCAGGCCGCTGAAAGATTGTACTGGTCTACTTTATATGGAGAAATAAACTGGAATCACATTTGACTGCATGGAGGGAAATTTTGCTTAAATAATAAAGTTAATGAAGTTTATTTTAAAATATTACACAATATATACCCAGTTTAAAAAAAACAAAAACATTGGTGAGGTTTAACTTTGACATTAACTATTCAGCTTCTTTCTGTGAGTTATATAGCAAAACTATTTCTTAATCTATTTTATCAGTGTACACATTTTGCAGTGTTCTGGACTGATTTACAACATTACATTAGGCAGAAAACTGTACAAATGATTGAACTTAAAGAGACATTATAGTATGTTTTGAAAACAAAGTCCTGGACAAACAACTCACCTACTTCATTCAACTTCTGCTGCTCCTGGGAAAATTTTACATTAATAAAACCAGATGGACAGACTCCAGACCAAATATTAACCACTTTTGTCAAGAACTTCTGCAATACAGCACTACAATTATAGAACTGGAGAATAAGAAAGCAATTAATACAAATCATATTTTGGACAAATTTCATGTTAATTGGTAATTTTGTAATAATTTACTTTGTATATTGTTATGGTTTTTATATTCCTCTAATGTTATTTTTTCCCTCTATGTAACCCTGGCATTGTTAATTGTTAATAAAGTTTGAGGAAAAAAAAACTCCACTCCTGAAAATAATAGTGACAGCTTGTGACGTAATCCCCTGTTCCTCCCCTGCTTTAACCCCCTCCTCCCTCTTCTACTGGGCGTGGCTTGACCAATTCGAATCATATATCGCGGCTCGGACTTGACTCTCAACCAATCACGGCGCGTAGCGAATTATTTTAGCCAATCACAATACAAGTAAGGCAAAGCGGGATACTCTGAATAAAGACATGGGCGTTTGTGGTATTTTAATCTTCGTGACTGTATTTTATAAACAACAGAAAAAGTCATATGTGTTGAACATGGTTTCAGGCAAATTGCCACCAGTCGAATAGATCGTGTACTCCAGTCGAACCTGCTCGCTGATAGAAGCGGAAGTGTTGTGGGTAAGTTGGAAATCTAAAGGCTTCATGTTTCGCTACAGACAGCGCCATGTTAAATGCACCGTCGGTAACTAACTACCATCATTTCGAACCGTAATTGTTTGTATCATACGTTTTATGGGTGTTTTTAGATAAACTCAACTTGAAAATAACCTTCAAAGACTTATGCGTTGATTGTTGAATAGTTATGAAACTAAAAGTCAGCTAAAGTTTCCCAGCTGACTTTAAGGCACCATTTTCATGTTGGATCTCCGGTCCTAAACTTAACGTCGAGGGACGATCTGGTTAAATGTAACGTTTACTTAATATAGCGAGCTAACCTATGTGATGTCATGTTTGTAACATTATTCTGTTTCTGTCAGGAGACCCCACCACCTGTGAGAGATGGAGGAGCTCTACACCTTAGAGAGGGAGGTGGGACGAGGCAGTTATGGTGTAGTGTTTGAGGGCCGTATGGCCAAAAGTGGACAGAGGGTGGCTATTAAGCGGCTGCCCTGCAGCAACCCGGAGTGTATTGAACTCTACCTGCAAGAGCTGTGGGCCATGAGAGCCACAGCCATGAACCACGTTAATGTCATTGCACTGCACAGCTGCCTCCTGCAGACCGGACCCAGGAGCCTGAACACATTAAAACCAGGGAAACTGCCGCTGCGTCTGGTTGAGAGTGTGCTGAAGGGAAGTGTAGTTGGAGCAAAACAAAGTCAGGGAAGGACCGGTGTTCAGTCTAACACCAAGAGGAGGACGAACTCTGCTTCCAGACTACAGGACAGGACTAACACAGCACAGGCCAGAGCTAATCTCCAGAACATGGATAAATCAAGTGCACCTGATTACACAACCCCTCAAAGGCCTCAGAACAGAGGCAGGAAGAGACCAGCCCCGAGGGAGGAAGAGCAGACTGCACCGCTGCGCTGCTTGGCCCTGTGGCTCGTGATGGAGTACTGTGATGGAGGAGACTTGAATCAGTACCTGCTCTCCAGGCCCCCAGATGCTCAGCGTAACCACAGCGTGGTGCGACAGCTGTGCAGCGCCGTGGCCTTCCTGCATAGCCTGGGAATCACCCACCGGGACCTGAAGCCCGACAATGTGCTGGTCTGCGTGACGCCAAAAGGCCCCGTTGTCAAGGTGGGCAGATTGGTGAAATGTGTCAGTGTTTATCTCAGATCAAACTGTGTCAAGCTTGTTTGAAAAGTCACACTGTTCAAATTTGAATGCACATTAGTGCTTAATAGTTTTACTCTCTGAGGGGGTGTTTGCTTTTCACAGCAGCAGTGTACATGAGACACAATCAACATAACAAAGTAAAAAATGAAGAAGCAAACTGAAACAAAATTGCTCTACTGATCTCTGGATAGCTAAATAATTAACAGATTATATAAAAAGCACAGGGAAAATATTTATGGCACAACAATGCAGTGAGGGAGTGAAACTGAAAGTCAAAATATTCATTTAGATTGAGACTGGGTGTAAATCCATTATTTTAAGAAGTGCATTTAAAAAAAACAAACAAAAACAACTAAATGTATATTTGATTGAACAAGCCAGACTCTCTGGTGATAACTTATAAGAGCCTGCAATTGTATTTTTTTTTTGCACAAGTTGGCGCTCTAAATTACAGATTATTTTTATTTTTGTTAATCTGCTTCTGCTTCTAGTAGTGAAACATGTCCAACAGCTAAAAGTGTTGTCGTCACATGTAAAAAACAGTCCTGCCCTCACACATTGATGGTCTCAGTCACTTGTTTCAGGTCATACTTAATAAAAATAATTAATACTTAAGTAGCCCCAGCTCTGACTGCCTAAATGCAGAATTTTACATTGAAATCAAAAGGCCATATCTTCCATTTTTTTCTTTAAAAAGCACCGTTCACAGTAGCAACATTATTCTCATGTCTAGGAGGGGGAGAAAAAAAAGCTTTTTCAATAACTGCAACACAAGTATTTGACACGAGGTTGGCCCACATCTTCCCAAAACTATTCTCCAGGAAAAAAGGAAAAGCACGTTTGTTTTGTTTTTTTTGTTTTGTTTTTTTTTGCCCTTTTGTGCTATAAATTTAAGACAATTTGTCCTCTGAAATGTGACTTTTGCGCTATGGTTTTTTTTTTTTGTGTGTTTTGTTTTTCAAAACAATGCTTTTACCTTATTGGCATTAAAAAAAAAAAACAGATGATCATCAATGTTTGTTCATTTTTTTATTATGTTCCTCTAGATACAAACCTAGTAGATTCAGGCTCAAGCGTTCCTGTAATGTACATGTAATGTCACCATTCATTTTGAGATCAGCTACTGCGCACAATATATATAATTTAAGTATTTCAGTGTTTATATAGAAAGTTTTATTCAGATTGATTAACGTGTCTAGGAGGAGCTGGGGAACGTGCATACATATAAACCCTATGAGCATTTTAGTAAGATGACAATACCAATATACTGCAACACCCCTAATCACAATATCAGTTTGTTAATGACAAAGAGAAAATTGAATTATCTCCTTGCTTCTCTGTTTTGAGTCATTACACAACTAAAAGCTGTTTCTGTTACCAAATGTTCTCTCTGATATTTTTCTGTCAGCTGGTCCATGCAATGACAGAATAGTAAAACATGTAACACATGCACAAAACCCAGTCAGTTTGCTATCATATGTTTATTAATATGAGTGAAGTTAAAAGCACCAAATCTTTATCTTTGAAAATATTTCATTTATTAAGAATTTAACAACTTAACACTTAATAATGCATTATAATAGTTGATTCATTTTCTACCAGTTGACTGGTTGTGAGGGGTGGCATGGTTAGCACTGTTGCTTCACAGCAAGAAGGTCCTGGGTTTGAATCCACCTTGGCCCGGGCTTTTCTGTGCGGAGTTTGTGTTCTCCCTGTGTCTATGTGGGTTTTCTCTGGGTACTTTGGTTTCCTCCCACGGTCCAAAGACATGGGGTTAGGTTAATTGGTGATTGTAAATTTCCCATAGGTGTGACAGGTGTACCCTGCCTCTTACCCCATGACAGCTGGGATAGGGTCCAGCCCCCTGCGACCCAGAAAAGGATAAGCAGAGGAAAATGAATGGTTGTGAAAATTGTTTTTAAAAAGTAAAGTTTTTATAACTTTTCATGTCAGCCATTTACACAATTTTCTCTGCAAAACAATAAGTCAAGATGTCCTCCATCATCTGAAAATATAAATGTAAATAAATAAATAAATAGTGAGGGATACATATGTGAGACTACACCTAAGCTTTAAGCTAACAGAAGGCATGGTGGCTTTCTTCTTTACACTCAAAGGTGGCAGATTTTGGTCTGAGCAAGATGAGTGTGGGCTCGGTGGACGGCGGCCTCACCAGGCAGCACTTCTCCTCCACCTGTGGTTCGGACTTCTACATGGCTCCAGAGGTGTGGGGTGGGCTGACCTACACGGCCCAGGCAGACATCTTCTCTCTGGGTGTGATGTTCTGGGCTGTCCTGGAGAGGATCACCTTTCTGGAAGAAGGGACGGCACAGGAACAGCTGGGTAAGTGTCTTAAGTGAGTGTCAACAGGGGACAGAAAAGACTCAACATACCATCATTAGCCTCCTCTCACCATTTGGAGCACTCGCAAGGAAGGTGGGAAAGGTTGAGTGTGCGGTCAGGCAGGTGATGATGCATCGCACTGAATCGAGTTTGACTTAATTAAGTGGCACATATTAAAAATGTCAGCTACTATACATCACAGATTTATCAAGCATGGCTAGTGCAATCATAAATCTAAATGTCAAAAAGATGAATGGTGATTTATGCAATTTGAATGCTGATGTGGATTCTAGTACCTTCTATTGTAATACAGGCTGACATTATGTAATTCAGCCTTCCATCTAATTAATAATTTGAGAAATCTTTGTGTGTTTGTCCATTCTCACCTGTCACCTGTTTCAACCATTGCTCCGGACCTCTAAGTTTTAATGATTGGTTCTCAGATTTTGGGTAGGAGTTGTTCTCTGCTGCTAGTGTTTTTTTTTTTTTTCCCCCTATGCTGATGTTGCCTACTTCACTCTGGCATTCAAACAGCACTGAACTGATATCTATGGGAGCAGTCCCCAAGAGCAAAGTGGTAGAAGTAAATAACTTCCAGGAGAAATAAAATCTTTTTAAAACTTTATTTTGGGGCAAAGTTAGCAAATGTTTTAGCTGTTTTTTTTTTTTTTTTTTTTTAAATCCCTTTGGGCTTTGATTCCATATTCACTTATGTCCCTTTCATTTAGAAATGCTTCAAAATAACTGCCCCAGTAAGTGCCCTGTGGCATTTCAAGATGGCTCCCAAGTGGCGTGATTTGCCTCTAGAAGGACTGTGGCTCTGTGCATGGAAGGGAGGGACACATAAAAACAGTCATGTTTGTTTGCCTGTATTTGTCAGGCCATTTATTCCCTTTATTGGGCAGTTATGTATTTTGAAGCATTACCTAAATTAGCTTTTCTTGTAATGGTCACCAGGATATAAAACCAGGTATTAAAAGGTTTGTTTCTCCTGGAATTCATACTTCTGCCACTGTCTTTGCAGTTGCAGATTTCTCCCATATTTTTTCAGTAAAATCATTCTTTGTGTGCCTTTGTGTGCTCTGCCCTACAATGTGTCTGCCCCCAAATGACCTAGCTATTTCTGTGGTCCAATCTAAAATCTGCTGTAGCCCACACAAAAAGTCGATTCACACCAAACTGTTTACTTTTTTTTCTCTCATTGATTTGTTTTTCTCTTCTGTTGCTTTCCTAGTTTAGATTTTTTTTTTACAAATATATGTCAGGAATTTGAAGCAGGGGGACGCCTAACGGCTTTTTATCATAGTGGAGAGAGACAGGAAATGGGGGAAAGATACAGGGAAAGACACGCAGGCAAATTGGCGACGGGCCGGGACGCAAACCCACGCCGCTCCGCACTTTCTGTCTTCATTCACATGCTGTTAACATGCAAGTGTGTAACTGTCAATGTTTGCCCGCGGTGCTGTGCTATAGTGCACATTCATGAAACAGACATAGTAACATATGGAGGCTGACCAGCTGGTCACTGGTCCGAGCCAAGAATGCTGGAAATTGGACAATATTAGTCCTCGTGGGTCAGTCAGCGCACGTCTGCTTTTTTTACCCAAATTTGGTCCCATATTAAATATTTTTTCAGGTCATTTAATAGTAAAAACTGGCCTCTCTGAATGGCATCTCTCTTCCGACTTGTCGTGTTTTACATATCTGGGTAGATGGGTAGAGACCGGCCACATACATAGTACGCTAAAGGCGGAGAAGAGAACGCGTGGCTGGTTACAGGGACACTTAAATTCATGCATGCACCTTCAGCCTAAAGATAAAATATCGATATGATGCTTTATATCATCGGAGAAGGGTTCCCCATCTCTAATGAAGCAAAAACGCAGAGGAAAGAGACCACCGGCATCTTAATAAAATGACATCCTCCCCACCATTAGCCTCATCTCCTTGATTGAAGTCAGGGCTTTAACACACAAAAATGTGCGTAAACATAGTTATTTATTCGTGATATTGTCACCATTACTAGCTGTCAGCAGATCAGTCATGCAACCCTCCACCGGGACAGCTAAAAAACAGTTGGTTATAAGCTAATGTTAGGCTCAAGTGCAGGATATCCTCAGCAACGACTCACTTCCGTATCGCTGTCATTGGCCAGAAGTGAGCTTCACTTGCTAATTGCCTGTATCAGACTCCTTCCACAGTTTTACAGCCTTCTCCAGAGTAAATAAAGGTGGACGCTCCTCACAGCTGAGGGAAATAGTGGACCGCCAACCTACACAACAGGGAAAACTCTGGGTGTGGATCCGGTCACTTTGCTATCTGGGTTTATTCACAACAGATTATCAGTGGCCAGAGTTTTTCAGAGGGAAAAACGTAAAATACTGCAAAATATTTAATTGACTATATCCATTTTTGATTTCATTTTATTTCATATTATTCAAATATTTTAAAATGTAGTGTGTACGGAAATGCTTTTTTTTTTTTTAATTTTAAACACAAAGAGTAGAACCACGCTAGTCGGCTGCAGCTGCTACAGGGTACAGTTTAATGTTTTTGATCTCTCTTGGCTGACTAAAATTTGTTTGTCCTACAGTGGCCTCCGTAGCTAGTAGGGCTGCAACGATTCCTCAAGTAACTTGAGTAATTGAATTATACAAAAATCCTTGACACAAATTTGTTGCTTCGATGCTTCATTTAAACCCTGGAACGCTCAGGGTCTCCGTGTTAGTGGAGGGTTTCATTCACATTAGCAGCACTAAAGTTCTAGGTAGCGACAGATTTTCTTCATTTGGAAAAAATGACCCTTTAACACCAAGTGGGTCATCGCTGACACATTTTTCCACGCCTCCACTGCTCTCTACAGACGCGTGCGTGTGTGTGTGTGTGTGTGTGTGTGTGTGTGTGTGTGTGTGTGTGTGTGTGTGTGTGTTCGCTGTGCTAAGAATTTCAGCTGTAGCTACCGAAACGGATCATTATCACCACAGTTTGCTAGCGGGCGCTGCCATTAGCACTAGCAACCATTCAGTAACGACGGGGACACACACACACACACACACACACACCTCGGTCACCCGTTCGGTAACGAGGGGCTCCGTCAAAATATTTTTTATGCTTTAATCCCTGATTAACAGCTAAAAATAGACCTGCAATAGAAATGTATTTAGGAGGAAATACAAAACATTACAACATTAAGCTCACGCAGCCCCCAGTTTTTCAACAAAAACACTGATAACACAACAGCTGTTTTAGGTGCAGTCTGTATGCATGCACGTGCAAAGAGGTGGCGCCATTATCAAGACGGTGAGCTCAGGTGGAGCAAAAGGAGATGTTTTTCTAGCGTCCAAAGCAGCAGCGCTTTTTCATGTAACCACCTTAAAACCTTTACTGAGAAACAGCTGAAGGTCCTTCATCAACCAGCTGATC
The DNA here is from genome assembly GCF_007364275.1 of Archocentrus centrarchus. NCBI lineage: Eukaryota > Metazoa > Chordata > Actinopteri > Cichliformes > Cichlidae > Archocentrus > Archocentrus centrarchus. The sequence goes on along the minus strand of NC_044369.1, from coordinate 28,140,348 downwards.
AGCAACATGAAGGAAAGAGAACTTTGTAGCTGCTCCATCCACCGCAGTTTGTTTCACACAGTGAAAAATCTGCAGTTAAGCTTCGGAAGTTATAATATGCAGATGAACTGTTAATAAGACAAAAGTATTTCTTATCTGATTAACTGATGGAAAAAATCAATAGAATCATCGATTTATTAAAATAATTACTAGTTGCAGCTCTAGTAGCTAGCATTATGCACTTGAATTGGGAGTAGTCTGCAATCTACTAACATCTAGCGGTGAAAATTTTACACACTAACTTTAAACAGCAGTAAAAAAGATTGGTTATATTTTCAGAGCAACAGATGAGATGCTTTTTGTGTATCACAACGTAATCTGTCTTTCTCGTATGCCTGCATTGTCACTGCAGCCAACGCTGATGCAGTGACATTGAACTGTCTCCAAAGTTCTTGCCAGTTCAGTGTGAGCAGAGGAAGGCACTGAGCCATGCACTCCAGTGTAGCGCTATAGAACAGCAGTGAGATTTTAATTTCTTTTCTTGATGTCTTGTCAGAATCCCATGTGGCCGTAGGATCGGGTAGTATCTAGATGTACAACAACGCAAAGCCTTGTTCTGCTCTGCACTCTACTCTGAGAGGAATGAAATGGCTGTAACACAGAGGTCTCCCTGTGTCATTGATACTTCATCAGGCTGAAAGGCGATGCTTACTATTGGAGAGGAGCTTGAGTGGTTACTTTTTCCTTAGGAAAAAAAAAAAGGACAAAGTGGAGTTTAGCAGCCTCATCACAATCTTCTTTGTCAGTGTGTGTGTGTGTGTGTGTGTGGGGGTTCAACTCAAGGATTTTCAAAGATTGAAATAATGGTCCATTATTTTACTTCACTTTCTCAAGATGTGCACGCCTACACGCTTATTTGACGAGGCAGGGGAGCAGAGAGGATATAATCAAAGAAAAGAGACTCGGCCTCTGGTGCTTGTCCTCGGGGCCCGGAAGCTCCTTTAGGCTTTTTGCTCAGTCAGGTTAGGATATCATTGCTGGCCTCATCAGGCCAGTGTTACTCTGCCGAAAGACTTCAGTGCTGATCTCAGGGTTTGTTTGTTGAATCAGCAGGTACTTGGATGAAAAATGTGTCACTTAAAGAGTCCTCTGTGATTTTAATCACACTGTCTAGAAAACATTGAGATTAAGTAACAACTGATGTCTTTTTAAAAGCTTTAATGGATAATCTACTTTAATTTTTGGAGTGCATACATTTTAGTGATGCAACCTGGATTCGTTTCCCTTCATTAATCTCATTGTTCTCTTTAATAATGTAGTTTAGTAAATGTCAGATGATGAATGACTCATTCACGTTTTCCGATTTTAGTTTATCTTGTGGTTTCTTTATTACTCTTATCGAAAAGCCAAAGTGTGTGTTTTTTCTGGTGTGAAAGGAAGAAAAGCAGCTCAAATGTGTTTTTTTTATTTTGATCCTGAAGATCAGACGCAGGCTGTTCTGGTTTAGGGCGACGTTAGTCAGAAAGGTTCAGACTACAGAGTAAGCATATGGCTTGTTTCAGAAAGAGGTTGAACTGAGGTGCTGCGCAGTTTAAGAGGAATGATTATTTTAAACTGTAAATCATGCACAATTACTCCCATTAGAGTGCAAGAATTAAAAATGCGGTGCTCCGAATGAGCAGAATAAATCCTCTTTAACCTGCAAAATTAGTTTTTTTTTTTTTGTTTTGTTTTGTTTTTTTGCCAGTTATGCAAAATAAGTGTGTGTGTAGGTGTCGGTGGAGGTTATTTAAAGAGATTATGATGTAATTCCTTTCACCTGTATTAGGTGTGCCTTGCCTCATCAAGTTATAAGTTACAGACCATAGAACATGAATGACATGCAGCGACTTCGAGCTACGACGGGCAAAATAATCACTGGTGATGTAAAGTGCTCGGTTCACGGGTGAAACTTTTCTCAGCTTTGAGGCAAGAGATTGAAATGACTATCAATGACAGCAAAGGATATGCTGACATATGATAGGGTGGTAATTACAGTACAGGGTTACCTAGGCAACTGGAGATTAGTGACCAACTACTGGCTACAAAGCGACGCACAACAAGCAGAATTTAACTCGTTAAAGCTGGAGCACAAACTTCTCGGTCAGTCGTTGCCACAAGCAGTCCAATATTTAAAAGCCGTCACCCTCAGAAAGTTGTGGCTCTCGTGTATAAATATAGTGGTGCTTTTTTTTTTTTTTTTTTTGAATATTTTAACACGGGAGTCTTTGGGAATTGATTCCCTTTTGGAGCTGGCCTTCAGTGGCCATCAGAGGAACTGCAGTTTTCAGCACTGGCTTCATTCTTCTCCTGGGCCCTGTTCCAGGAAGCATGTCCAACAAACTCGCTCATCTCTGCAATCAGCAGCTCTGAGTTTCCTGTTCCTGAACAGCTGATTGGAGTGAGTTCAATCAACTCTCAGTATGTTCACCTTGAGTTAAGCAGGTGTGTGAGTAAGGCAACAAAGCCTCCATCATTGGAGATTGGATGCCAGGATTCACCGTGGCATTGGATAAATAAAGAGCAGAGCTTCCACTTTAATCCAGTGGACCGAGGAATATGAACACGTCAGTGCTGACTGTGACATTTAACTAAAAAACAGGAGAAAGAAAAGGGTCAGTTTAATCAGCTTAGTCTACTGTCATCATCACAGACTGTATGAAAGTTTAATATAAAATAATTTTTTTTTTTTTATAATGTCTGCTCTCATCATTTACCCAACTTGAATTTTCCTTAGATGAAGCTGGAATCCTAATTTTACGTTAGATCTTTTTGTTTTGTTTTGTTCTTTTTAAGCTGTAACTCAACAGGGACAAAATGTAAGTGACAGAAACTGAAGATAAAAATCTGGATTCATGCTTTTTCTTTTCAGACACCATAACTTTGAAAAGCATTTAACGACTGAATCTCAATCTGTGAACCAATTTTTAACATGAAATGTTCAGAACAGACTGTCTGCAGCTGCATTTAAAACCATTTTGTTCAATTTTTAAGTCTTAAGAATCATTTCAGCCTCAAATTCACATCTGCAGCAGGAGGGGAGGAGTCAGAGAGAAACTCAGTTTGTTGAAGGAAACCTGCCAAGTAGCAGGCTAGGTTCAGTCTGTTATCCTGGTAACTAACTCAGAGTTGTGAAGCTAAACCTGCTTCCTGGAATGGAACCTGGTGCCTGCAGTTCAGGCCTTGTTTACAGATAATAGTCAGACAAGTGCCCCTCTTCTGAAAAATGTCAACATGTAGCACTCTTAACCCACACTGGTTACACTTGAAGGCTGCTTCAAAAGGCCATTCAGAGCCTTCCGTTCATCAGGTGTTGCTGGATCCAGGTGAGCTGCTCAAAGTTCAGTGTGAATATAATCAAATGATGCTCAGTGAATTGTTCTCATGGAGGAGTAAAAGAGGCCATCTACATCCACTGTGAACCACCATCACAGAACAGAGGTGGTGGCTTATGACACCAGCTGTCAGCCACCTACAATGCAGTCTTGACATCCCCTCCCAGGCGCCTCGACCTCCACTCGCACCTTTCCTCAGGTGACCTCAGTAGGTCACATGATAGGGTGGGGCAAATTCTCACAGTGGTTTCACCCAAAATCCCTGGTGGCAATGACCCATGCCTTTTTTCACACCTTGGCTCATGTGATGAGGCACATGATCAATAGTGGGTCAATGACCACCTCCAAAGGGGACAACCCCCACTAGGGTTTAAATACCGGGGACTCTCCAAACAAAAAGCATAAAGAAGTCCAGTCGCCTTTTCTCGATCTCTTAAGACTGATTAATTTATGTTGCCATGGTCCTAAAATCTTAGGGAATCCTTTTTTTTTTTTTTTTTTTTTTTTTAATTCTTTGTAAAGGGCTCATAAATAAGAAATATGCAAATGCACAAGCTCATTCTCAGCACATACTAACTCTCTCTCAGGGGTTAAGGAATGTAAGACACATGTAGAAATGGCCTCAGTTTATTTTCATGTCAGATATAAACACAATGGCAAAGCATCCAGAAATAGTCGCCGCAAAGAAAGCTGTCCTGTTTTATTTGAGTAATCTATTAATCCATGTGTCAATTTATTTTTTTTTTTGTGTTCCACATTTTTCATTAATTGTCATTTGATTGTAATTATGTTTCTGATTAGTACAGGAATGACTCACTGTGTTCGGAACATCATCCACACTCTATTAGCAATTCCTGGTAATATTCCACGCCAGCGTCTCGCAGTCACTGAGATCCGAGGCTCTCTAACCTCTGTCTTCCCCTTCAGGTGCCTACGTGTGCAAGGGACGCTCAGGCTGGTTGATGCCGCTGGGGGAAGCTCTGTGGGAAAATGCCGACCTCCAGCTGTGCATCCCTATGAAGTTTAAGAGAGCACCCCCACTGCCGCCCCCTCCAGGTCCTGCCATGCGCGCCCTGCTTTTAGACATGCTGGCGTCAAACCCGGACGCCCGGCCGCTGGCTGATCAGCTGGAGACGAGAGTGCGTGCCGCTCTGAGAGAGGACTCCCACTGACACAAAGTATGCTTAAGAGACTGTAATGGCTGTAACAACTATAGGCACTACAAGGACCCTCTGACTGCAGTTTGTCCTGTTTGCTTAAATAACAGGCACTTTGATGCCTCAGGGAAGCAGAGATAAGAAATGTGTATGATTATGCGGGATTGCAGGTGCTGTTTTTTTGTCATTGAACCACAAGCTCAGTTTATAAACTGTGTGGAAAGCCACATAAAGGGAAAACAGGAATGAAGTAGAACAGTGGTTCCCAAAGTCAAGAGTAATTTTGGAGAAGCTTTGGAAGTCACAGCTGTGGAAAGCACAGCCAGTTTAGAGCAACAGCTAAAGAGGTTATGCTGAGTGTTCAGTCCAGTATGTGATGAACTTAGAATGCCCCTTCTGGATCAAGTGAAAGAACCACGATACAAAAAGGTGCAACTACTGTGGGAGCGTAGAACATACGGAACCCCGCAAGGAACATAGGGAGGGAAAAAAAATATTAATTAATAAAGCTCTCAGGGTTTCTATGTTGTTAAGCCGTACATCAAGTCAGTGTAATTTCTTTGTGACAGACAAATAAGACCTGAAATCAATTTTGACCCAAAATAGTACAGTTTAACTCATCGTATATAGCTGTAACGTAGCAACAGCCAATCAAATTGCAGCTCTTGATTGTCTGAGTGCAGCTCATATAAATATGTGAATAATTATGCATACTTGAGTAATTTCAAACTGAATTTCCATTGCTGCAGCCTCCCTGCAGTACCTCCGGCCCACACTTTGTGAACCATTGAACTAGAAGATCCTCCAGTGGGAACACTGGCTCCCGTGTGCAGTGCCAGATGAACACACTGTCAGGTCCATATAGAGATCTAGTGGGACGAACTGTTTCCTGTAAGCACTGGCACAGAAAATCAATTCTAGTGACTGCACATCTGACTGAACTGACATGAACAGGCTCCACGTCTTAATTTATATCAGGTATGAATTCTAATGGGATATATGGACATAAAACTAGCTGGAAAACAGAGCCAGCATGTTGGTGCTTATTAGCTGAAATAATTTCATGTAGCATGGCTCTGACTATTTACTGGGCATTGAGATGTCTTAAAAAAAGACTTCTCCATTGTAAGCGCTGAAATGAATAATAACTGGGATGCTATTGATGTCTAAATTCTAATGTTTTAGTTTATGGTATATTTTCAGAATGTGTGTGTGTGTGTGTAATGTGGACATGTTTTTAATATACAGTTAAAGTCAGATCTTTAAACACTGTTAATTCTCCTCAAAAACCTTCAGAACATAATTGTATTATTATTATTATTCTGGCTTGTTTCATAATATAACCTGCTTTGTATGTATGTCAATTTAGTTTCTTGAAGAAGCACTTTTTTTTTTTTTTCCGCTTAAGTGATTTTTAAATAATATTTGAAAATGTATGTTTCTACATTTTGGTGCTTTCAGTAACGCATTCGGACATGTGCATATTTTAAAGTTTAAAGGATTTTAAAACTTGAGTCAAACTCTGCTGGTGTGTGAGCGTTGTGTACTGAAAACTGAAAGACCTAGCAGCATGAGTCTCACTGTGACTAACGATCACTAATGTCTCCTACCGAACAGGAAATTAAAGCCAGCCAGTGGGATTTTGCTGATCATATCCACGCAGTGTCCACGCTGTTTATTACTGGTCATCAGTCTCAGTCACACGTGTGAAAGAATGGAGACCTATTATAACATGGAGTCTTGGCATCATGTTAAATCTAATGTAATTTAAATAAAGATTAATTTATAACCTCTTTAATCAATGGTAACGGGGATTTTATTCATGTAAAATTCATGTTTTGCAGTCTAGCTAAAGTCAGAACGATGACCTGCAGAAAGAGCTTTAAAATATAAAGTAATTTTAGCTCGATGAGGCTGTTCCGCTCGGCAGCCTCAGAGACTCGGATATCAGAGGGACAAGTGGAGATTTAAGCTAGTGAGATCTTCTAACCCCTCTGCCCTCAGCTCAGTGAGGCTGCCTCCGACAGAGCTGTAACTTTTAATGATATGAGTGACTCCTTGCGCTCTGCTGGCCGGCCAATAGCTCACAAACACGACCTTTGATTCAAACACTTGTCAAAGAGATTTTAGAGGACCGACCTTTCTCACAGCATCATACTGGCTCATCATTGCAGGAAAAGTACAGGTGGAGCATTACATTAAATGTCTTCTGCAGTGGGCCCTCATTTACAAACAGTGAACCTGGCTCACATACACTCACTGGCTACTTTATTAATAGGTACGTCTGTTCAACTGGTTCCCAACTCAAATATCCAATCAGATGGCAGCAACTCGATGCAATTTGGCATGTAGACCTGCTGAAGTTTAAACTGAGCATCAGTTATAACTACTTACAACCGAGGAATCCAGAAGAGCATCTCTGAATGCACAACACACTGAGCCTTGAAGCAGATGGGGCCACAGCAGCAGAAGACCACACCAGCTACCCCTTCTGTCAGCTAAGAACAGGAAACAGGCTTTACACGGACGCACCAAAATTAGACGACAGATGACCAAAAATGTTGCCTGGTCCAATGAGTCTGACTTTCTGCTGCAATATTCGGAGGGTAGAGTCAGAATTTAGCGTAAACGGCATGAGAGCATGGCTCCATCCTGCCTTGTATCAGCGGCAGCTGGTGGTGATGGTTTGATGTGTGGGGGATATTTTCTTGGTATCATCTGATTATTGTTGCTGACCATGTCCATTATTACCACAGTGTACCCATCTTCTGATGGTAACAAGAGAAGTTCAGCGACTATCCACAACAGACGTTTGTGGTCATCCAAGCTATTTTGCTATTGTTGAGTTGAGCGTTCCTTTTTTGCTCTGTTTTGCACCCCTTTGGACCACATAGAGTTCTATGAGCAGCTACCAGATGCTTCATTTTAAATCCAGTCCAATTACTAAAACTGTCAGTGTTCACATACATCTGAACCTGACAGTAAATAGAAATAGTTAGACCGTACAGACAGGAAACATAATCTGCAGCCCATATTTTTTGCACACTGCGTCTTGTTAACTGATGAGGTTTCGGCCATCTTTTTTTCATAGATATTATCTCTTAGTTGACTGTTCCCTCATATTTCTTTACTGAATGACGGTAACATTAGGAGGGAATTTAGTGCTAAAGAGACTATCTTTGGAAGACGCCAACTTGATTTGGCTAACTTGTACTTGCCAAAGGCTCTTATCCCCCATTACTCAAAATTGGAAATGCATTAGGAAGGGATCAATTTACAGCCAGTGTGGGCTGGAAGAAAGATTACAGTGAGCACTCTTCCCGTGTGCTGTGAGTGTTTAAAGTACAAAGCTTGTAAAACTTTTTATTTAAATTAAAAATCCTATGAAAAATGTTTTGTTTTTGTTTGTTTTGTTTTTAAAAAAAAAAAGGGGGGGGGGGGCATTTTCTCCACAAATTAAGGTCTGAATAAAAACTTGGGAAACACGAGGCTTTGAGCTAAATGCTAAAATCAGCATGTGAACATGTGGTTGAGTTGATGGTGGACCTCTGGTGACTGAGGGGTTATACTGAGACATTTAACTCAGAGCTGTAAATGTTGGCCTCAAGGGAATAAGAAAAAAATCAGGTCATTGTGATTCTTCACTGGGGATCGCTTATTTCAGTGTGTTCAAATATCCCCACACATCAGCAAAGATGGACCACTGGTTACGTTTCAGCATAAATATTCAAAAGGGATCACAACATTTTCAGATGTTTTTTGTTTGTATTTCAGAGCATATATTCACTTTTCTAATGATTGGATATTATTTGTTTGTAGTCTTTTGTCAATTTTCTTTATTAATATTTGTATTTTTTTTTTCTTATAGTTGTGTTCTGGATACAAACCATCCATTCAAGGTGCTTTAAGTTGCAAAGACCTGGTAAAGACCCCACAATATTATAGAGAAAACCCCAACAATTAAACAAGACCCTATGAACAAGTGTTTAGTGACTGTGGGGAGGAAGAACTCCATTTTAACAGGAAGAAACCTTTAGCAGAGCCACACTCAGGGAGTGACAGCAGCTGGTGGGAGGGGTGAAGGAGAAAGGGAAATGAATCAAAGATGGATTTGATGTCCTTTCTTAAATAGTCCTTTTTTAAAAAGTTATCCCTACAAGCACAGTGGTACAGTGGTTAGCACTGTTGCCTTACAGCAAGAAGGCCTGGGTTCAGATCCACCAGGGCCTGCCTTTCTTTGTGGAGTTTGCATGTTCTCCCCGTGTCTGCATGGGTTTTCTCTGAGTACCCACATAGATGTGAGTGTGAATGGTTGTCTGTCTCTCTGCAACAGTGTATAAGGTACAGGTTGCATGGGATAGGCTCCAGCATGGATATCCCTAACAAGTGTTTCTGGGGTTTCCATCCACGCTTCTATTTCTTCTGCTTAGCCAATTCGTGGGTCGCAGGGGAGCAGGGTACACCCCGGGCAGGTCACCAGCCCTGTGTGTTGTCTCACATTCACACCTACGGGCAATTTAGAATCACCAGTTAACCTGACCCCACTAACTTGCATGTCTTTGGACTGTGGGAGAAAACCCACGCAGACACGGGGAGAACATGCAAACTCCTCACAGAAAGGTCAGATGGGGTTCATGGGGTTTAATGAGGGGATTGTTTTAATGTGCTTTTTCAAAACTCTGCTTAAAAAATGAGGAAAAAAATTATTATTTTTTTTTTAAATCCAAGTTAAATGTATGCCTCAGTTTCTCAGAGGACATGATAACATCAGAGATTTGATGATACAGAGCTCGAATCTTTTCAAGCCCTTTGGAAGCTCAAAGTTTAAATATAGCACCTCATTTTTCTAGGTTGAAAAATGGTTAAACCCCACAGGGAGCTCAATTGAGACAAAGCATTTTGTTCCTTGAAATATTTTCTCACTTCAAACCAAATTTTAATCATAGGCTTGAAAATTGGATTACTGGCCTGCTTCTATACTTTTTTTTGCTGTGTCAGGTTTTAAACACATAAGGAGGGGTCGTTTTTACATTTATTTTCAGTGCGTAACTTAACATAATAAGCAGCTGCTGCAAGCAACATCTGGGGGTAGAACACTTTTTAACCTCATCGCACCTAGATGCCTCTCTCATCTCTCGCTGTGCTAATGTTAGTGGACGAGTTCTGTAACCTTCAGCCGAGTAGTTTAAGCGAGCTCGCTACACCTCTGCTCGTGTCGCAGAGAAGATTAGACCCAACTCTGCCTCCTTCTACAGCACAAATCAGCTCAAGCACACACTCGGCGAGTGTGGGAGCGCAGGGTGGAGGAGGAGGAGTCCTTTCAGATTTCACAGCTGATAGAAGGAGTGAACAAGCGTGGAGAGAAAGCCCAAATGTGGCGTATACCTCACTGCGTCAGGACTGCAACACCAACACACACAGCACAGTCACGACACAGGGGCCGCATCCAGGAAATTACGCATGGCCATTCAGCTTCAATCGCCCGTGCAGTCAGATTCCCTACGAGGCAGAGGTCTCCGCTCGAGCCGCCTTTTGGGCTTTAGTGCTATTTTTCTGATGACAAACCCTCTCCAGTAACTGTGGTTTAACACAGCATCAGTCAATGTTCAGCAGGCAGGTAGAGATTTAACTAGAAAGGATTTGTTAAATGAGCTCTCAGCGTGGGTCTGCCACGCACTTGGCACCCGTGACAGTGAGGATTACATTATCGGAGCCTCTCATAGGACGTGACCTTTATCTGGAAGCTTTCTGCCATTCTGTCATTTAGGTTAAACTCCTGAAGTGTCTCGCTGCTCACAACGCAGGGCACAAAGAGTTACTGAAATATACTTTATTCTGTGGATTTTACCAGAACACATGAAGCCCGAGAATGTATGACAGAAACACGAGGAACAGGATTAACTGAGGAGCTTTAAACAAAGCAATTTATGTAACACTAATATTCAATTTCCTGCCCTACAAATCAAAATTGGGCAATTACACAACAGGCTGCCCAGTGAGGACACTTTCCACTGTTCATTCATCCACTGCCAACCGTTAATGAACGCTTGACTCGTAATGGGGTTTTCTATTTAATTGCAACACAAACATGATTAACTCGAACCATGATGCTAAGCGGGCATCTCGTTGCGTCCCAGGCAAACACAAGCAGTCATTTCATGGAAACCTAGATATCCCGATTTTTCTTCACCGCACGCACGGAGCATTGGAGTGGAATTAAAGATGTCTCGGCAGGTTTGTTCTTGTTTCACGTCAAATTGAATCAGTGGAGACTCTGAAATGTGCAACTTTAAATAAAAGTGTCCATATTTGCACGTCTCTGATGAGACTGCACCTTTGGAGAATGATAATTTGAACTCAAAGCCATAGCTCACGGACAAGGCTGGCTTCACTCTAGATAACTTTCCTTAATTCCTTATATCCTCTCGCACGTTTTCTTATCTTTATAAAACAGAAGAAATGCTCCGTGTGCTCCAGATAAAAGCAGATGCACGGGCAGTGAGAAGAAAGCAACCAGCATCCCCTCTGATCCTGCGAAACACCAATACATTAATATTCATGTCCCAGAGCGGTGCTTTGATAAGTAAAATAATTTTCAGTCCATCCCTGGCCCATGCAGGTCCTTCATCATATATGGTCCCTCCAGCTCGTAACCCATCTTCCTGTAGTAGTTCCTTGTTCCTACACCTGCAGGATGAAGCAGACAGAAGACAACGTTCTCATGTAAGAGGACTAAACATGTACATCACTGCTTCCTGATGATCTCTGAGTCCGACACATGCAGTGACATTTCTGCTTTGTGTGTTATTCACAAGGGGTCGCCACAGCAGGTAGCTCCACGTTTGATTTGGCAGATTTTTAGAGCGGCTGCTCTTCCCGATGGAGCCCCGGAAAGGATTCGTGTCTCCTCCCGGGAACAAACTGAGGATCTTTCGGTTGTTAGGCCAATGTGTAAACAACTGCATAATGGAGACACTATATATTCAGAATTTAAAAAAGCAGTAAATTATTCTGTCTGCAAAGGAGATCTAATTCAATGTTTATATCAAAACGATACAATTATATTGCCATCCATCACATGTTGCTGCTTCCAATTAAAAGCATTCAACTTTCAGCTGAAAGGTTACAGGAAATGCAAAGTCTTGAGGTTAAGACTGGGATTTTTGTCACTGTGGTCTGCATGGTTATAATTACTAAAGATTGTCTTCTTTCATAAAACAACAACAGTGTTCTTTGGCTTTGCTGCTGCCAACAGTAACTATAAGCTTTGGTCAGAAAGTTTTACATTTGATCCAGCCCCCCCGCGACCCTGAACAGGATAAGTGGAAGAGAATGAATGAATGGATGGATGGATGCAGTTTTATTTACTCAGCCTTTATGTGGCCTATACTGAATGTTCGTATTTGGATGTGTGAGGAGGTAATAAAAGGCACCTCACTCACCTGAGATAACAGCCAGTTTGCTAGAGCCGTGCTCATCCCTGGCAATTCTTTCAGCCTCCTCCATCAGCATCATACCGAAACCCTGCGCAGGTCGGAGAACAGATTACAGAAATATAATCAGTGACTTTTGAAAACATTTGGAGCTTCTGAGCTCAAGCTGGTGTGGAGAAAAACTGCAGCTGTGATCTCTGACAGTCTTGGAGCAAAAACAATCACATTCACAGCTGGTAAAAATTGAAGTGTGGGGTGTGTGCTTTAAATGCAGCGTGCATGTGTGTGAAAATGGAGCCACCTGATGCTGGAACTTGCTCGGGTCTCGGCTGCTGACGGGGACCACGCTGCCGTAGACATGCAGCTCACGGACAATGGACACGCCTCCTTTGAGCTCTGGACGGAAGGACTGCGGAGAGCAGCGGCGCAGCCGCAACAGGCCAATAAGGATGTCCTGCTCCGGATCCTCATAGGACAGAAAGGTCTCCCAGCCACCATTGGCCACATAGTCTCTTCTTATCAACTCCACCTGTACAAGGACATCTGTGTTAGCCATTCATGTTTTAGAAGGAGGAACATTAGAAAATCCCAATCTAGCCACCGTTGATCTCAGACTGTGAGAGAGTGGGTGCACAGGATACCTGGTAAGGCCTGACTTTGTGGTGGATCTCCTGGATGCCCACTTCTCGGGTTCTGACATCACGACACTGCACACACACGCACACACACACACACACACACACACACACACACACACACACACACACACACACACACACACACCAGTATAGAAAGTCAAATCCATCCGTTTGGTGCAACAGAATCACTGATATTAAATTCATCTGAAGATCTCAGCAGCAGTCAGCTCTCTTTACACCATGTAAGAACAACAATGCATGGGTATAATATCATAGATATGATGTGCGTAACTAACACAGTGTGTCTGACTGTGAGTTGTTGTGTTACCTGTGCCTACACAGAACGACAGACTTTTATGGTGCTTTTTGATGTTCTAATGTAAGAAATGCCTCAACTGAAGCACCAGGACACAATGTTCCACATTATGACAAGTTATAAAAAAAGATGAGAATTTTAATCAAAGTAATCTGTCAGTAAGATGTAAAAGCTGTTGCTGTGGGTGATATTGTGTTATATAGTCCTAAATGACTATCTGAGTTTTGTGTGTGTGTGTGTGGGGGGGGGGGTGGGGGTGGGGGGTGGGGGGTGGGTCGATGGTTTATCTGTGTAAATACTAATTACTAATCAACCAGTTAGCCAAAGTGCGTCCTGTTATGTGAAAATCTCTCTCAGTGTGTGCAACACGAACTCAGATCTCAGCTGCGATCCTTAAAATCAAACTGGAAGCCTCTGTGGCTGCACTGAACACACCATTTCCTCCTCTGCTGTCAGCAGCTGCTTAAGCAGAGATAAAGGGCACTTGCTGTTACCACAGTAACCGCCGTCTCTCCAAATTAACCAGGCCTGAAATCTTAAGGATTATAACTTTAAAGGCTTTCTGTTTCAAGGATGACCAGCCATTTCTTAAAAGGGGCCTATTCTGCTCATTTCCAGCCCCAAAGTTTTATTTTGGTATTCGAGAGGAGCTTGAGGTAATAGCGGCTCTGTGTAGAGGTTATTACATTCTCCTATACACAGAGGCTCCCTGGCTCAAGACCAGGAGGAAACACAAGTCCAGCCTCAGGGAGTCACAAGCTAGTGTTCTCCTAGCGCCGGTCCCAAGCACGGATAAATGCGAGGGTTGCGTCAGGAGGGGCATCCTGCCTAAAACCAGTGCCTAATCACACATGCAGCTCCATCTGCTGTGGTTACCCCTTGGGGATGAGGGAAGGGCCAAAAGTACCCCACTCTAAAGTCACTTTGCTTCACAGCTCAAAATAATTCTTGTTCATCATGCAGTGTGCTTTAATGCAGCCCCTCAGTTCATCCTCTGCGTGACACAAACCATTTTAGCTCCACCTCCTCGCCTGAAGGCCAACTTCATTCTGAATGTTCTGCCCTCGAGTGTTTTGAGGAGTCTAAAGCCTCAGCCTCTCACTCACAGCGATTACCTGTACATACTCAGACTTCATCCTTTAAAGCATTGGCTATGTTTAAAATAAGGGGAAAAAATATTTACTGTAAGCAGGAAAAAGCACAACCTTTTTTAATATGCATTTGAACATAAAGAAAACAGGTTTCTGCCCCCGCCTGTTTATCAACACATGGAGTTATAGCTGCATAAATGTGCAAACCAGCTCAAGCAGTTTTTAAGGAAAAAGTCAAGAAGAAAAGTAGGTCAAACTTTGAATAATTTGGCATCACACTGGCATAACAACGCAGAGCTACATGTGACATCAAATGCAGCGTGATTTGGAGGTGGTTTCCTGCAGTCTGTGTGAAGCTCAACCCATAGGAGGAGGCTTTGCTAACGAATGATGTTATAGTACAGAGTGAATGTACTTTTTAAGGAGAGAAACAAGATTTGCCACTAATATTTCTATAGTAGTAGCTGATTCACCTCAACTGTCAATAAATACAATTATTTCTTGCTTTCTTGAAGGTTTTTTTTTTTCTGATAAAGGTGTGTGTGTGTGTGTGTGTGTGTTTAGTGGAAGCTGGTATGGGGACTGTAGTGTGCAATCCAGCCTGCTGTTTTCAGCTTGGCTGGACTTGTACCCAAGTTCTAATCTACTTTCTACTTTCCCGGCATAAATTCAATAAATGTTGGAGGAGGCAGGCTGAGAGGGAGGGTACTCAATTCTGTGCTCCAACAGTCCTCACCTCCACCTGAGAGGTGTTTTAATCGGTCATCCTACCCCATCGTGGCTTTACGGGAAGATTATTCTAACACTCAGCGTCGGTCTGTTGGCAGTTTTTTGCCACTTGAGTTTAACTGTTCTCCCCATTTTTGTAAGCCAATGGTGGGAAACACCATTGGCTTTCCTACTTAAAATAAGCTGACAGAGTATTTAAGGCTATGTGAAAGGCCTTTGAGTCTCACCTCAGTGCCCATGTCCTTCATCCTGGCCAGTGCCAGCTCTCTCAGGTTGCCGTGCTCCACTCCAGAGCTCACCAGCGGCATGGGAATGTCCCTGATGGGTGGATGATACATGACATGATTGAAGAATGGCTTTAAACACACGCATCAGAAAGAAATGCATAAAATTGGCTTTTAGAAAGGTGCTATGTACCATATCACCAACAACTCTAATGGAAAAACCATTCAAATGATATCTTAAGACAAACAGATCAAACTGAATCATTTATTAATGTCAAAAATCTGCCACCTACATTTGAAATTGATTCTTTTTTCCCTCACAGGCTTATTTAAGCCATTTTCATGCTGGCTTTACTTTTTGGCTATGTCCATCTTTTACATACAGTCTGCTCTTATGCATCACTGTGCTGACCAAGAAAATGGTGAAAAAGTGGCTAAAGTATTTTGCTATTTTTCCAAACCTCACCAAGTGTTTCATTTGCCTGAAGTCAAACCAATAAACAAACACTTAATAATCAGATTCATGGTCCTGCATATTCGGCTATGCAGAAGAAGAAATTATGGTTAATGAATGCAGTCCTCCCAAAGGCCAACGGCAGCACAGACATGAACAAGAGTGGCCTATATCTGGGCAGCACCTACAGACTGCCAATGCAACGACATGCTGGGGAGTTTCACACAGGACCTGAGCTCCAGTCACCTGGACAGAGGTCACCTGTTTAAATCATCCCCCAGCACCCCCCATCTCCCTTCTTACCTGGACTTCTGTCAGCTGTTAACCTTCATCATCCAAATTAACCAAGACTTTTAAAGCTTTTCTGTTTCAGTCCTTACAGTGGAAATACCTCAGGGCCAATGATAAAAATATTGGGGGTCATGGCATTTTTGTTTCACCACAATTTTGACTTTTATCTCAAAATTCTCAGTTTTTTCACAACTCAGGAAAAAAAATCATGAGCCATTTTTTTCCAGTGGCCCTAATCCTCTTCTGTAGGAATTGTTACGCTCAGCTCCATCTCCACATTTTTTATCCTTGGACTCCATTAGAGTAGCTTTGCATAATCCACAGCTCAAAAATTATTCTTATTTGTCTCATACTGGGCCTTGGTGCAGTCACCTTGAAAAACAAACAGTTTCAGCTTCTTCTTCTTCTTCTGCAAATGCTACTCTGAAGCACTGCCTTGCCATACTGTAGCTATGCGGTGAGAGTCATTCACACAGCCCATGTACAAGCACATAACCAGCCAAGTTTATCTGCTCACCTCTGCACTCGGTACACTCGTGTCCAGGGCGGCACCAGCGCCAGAATCCGAGCCACGAGGTCCACCAGAGCGCTCGGTGTGTAGCTCTTGTACCGGCCAGTCTTCCACAGCTCATACAGACCCGTGCCTCGGATCACCAGGGTCGGGTACAGTTTCAGCCCATCTGGCCTGAAAGCTGGATTCTCAAAAAACTCCTGGAACAAACAGATCCATGTTGCACTTTTAATAACAGAACAATTCACAAAGCCGCAGCTGCCATTACAGCTCATAATCTGTTTTAACTACTGAGACATAGCTTCTTTACGCTGAGGAGAGGGGAATAGAGTGAAAAGAAAGCAAATAAAAGTGGACCTGACTTTATTCATATTACGTTTCCACATGGAGCAAAGAAAAGTAGCATTCGATAAAAATGGGCCTATATTCAGAGGCAATGAGTCCAGCTACAAGCACGCATCCATTGAGCTTTTACAAAGCTGAGGACACCACCACAGTGCTCGGATATTCAATTGAAGGAAAGAAATGTTGCTGTCTGGCTCTGTGCAGTGAGGGGAATCAGTGTGATTTCCAGTCATTCTCCTCCCCTCTGCGCTCGCTATCATGATCAGGACCGTGAAAATCTGGAATGGAGGCGCATTCTTCAAAATAGGCCGCATTATCGGTATCTCATAATCTCTCCCTCTCTCGTCACAGCTCATAATCGCACGAGGACATGTCCCACACGGCCCTGCAGTGCAGCTAAAGGGAGAGAGGGGAGAAAGGAGGGGGAGCCAATCTGACAAATAACAATGCTTCGATACCAAAAGAAGGAGACTTGAGACTATTGTGGGGACTTTGGATTGCGCATCACAGCTTCTGTTGGTTGGTGGAGAGGAACCTTGTTAAGGATGCCTCCCCTGAGAGTAGCAGCATCTGTACACTGGAGATAAGTGAGGGAGGATCTCAGGCTGGGAGGAAGTTGTAATCGAATTTCATTATCAGAACAAGCGTGATGTGCACGAGGAGGATGCAAAGTTCTCCTGTTGCTGCCCTCTGCAGATTTAAACAGGTCTGGGATGCAGGCAGACAGTAGGTCCTCAGTGGGATCGTTACAGATACAAGCCACACACTGCATAGAAAGCATGTCTGATTGGTTGAGATTAATGCAAACGGAGGCCCTCAATCAAACTATTATTAGCAGGATTTCACATTTAACACCCCGACACTGAAATACTGGCAGCTCTTTGCATCATGTGTGCAGCATTTACTCCCCATTTGCATCACACGAGCTGGAAATTTCATTCATATTTCATTTCCATTCTATTCTGCTTAATCTGCTTAAGGGTCATGGGGAAGTCTTGGGCTAAATATGGCTAAAATTAACAACACATACATTCTGGTCTCATTAAGAAAACAAATATTAACCCATCATCTTTGCAGCCTTGTCATATGTCTTTGTCTTTAAATAAGATTATTGGCAAAAACACGGTGCAGCCTGTGAGCTGCTTTGGTGCCCATGAGTAAGAGAAGCACTGGGACTTGTGTTTCCACACCCACAGACAGGAGCTTTAAACTTTTCAAGACAGCGTCGGATTCCATTTAATGAAACATCCTCGAGTTTAAAAAAGCAATTTAGTAAAAATCTAACAGATAGAAAATCACCATTAGGATTCAACTGAGGGAAAAATCTGGCTTTTTAGCTGAGAAATACTCCACTGGGCTCGACAGACAATTACAAATTGTGGCCGTGTGCAGCCTGGTCCCAGTTAAACTGTGTAAAATAGGACTGTTCAGTTTTTACTGAAATTAGCTGCCTAATAAAGTATATCTAAAAATGTTACATACAGCAGTTGTGATGACAGTGATAAACAAACCAAAAAAGGAGGCAGCAGTCACAAAAAACCCTGAATATTTATTCACAGCATAACAACAACTGTAACAAGTAGTACGTAGAAAGACTAACAAAAAAATACTCATAGTTGATTTCTCACTTTTCAAAATGTTAATTCTTGAAATCAAATACTGTAACTTCATTACAAGTAGTCAATTTTTAACTGTTAATTTAATTTGGATGTTATAATTCCCAGCTGATAAACCCAGCTAACATAATCTCGGTTCTCACTACTGAAAATGCTTATTATTGATATCAAGAATTAATTTCTCACTATTGGAAATGTTCACTGACTAATCTGTAATTGCAAAACATTTTTTACAAATAAAAAACTGAAAAATGCGCTGTGCAAAAGTATTCAGCCCCCTTTTCTCTGAGTGCAACAATTGCATTCAGAAGTTGCCTGATGACTGCTAATGACTAAAAAGAGTCCACCTGTGTGTAATCTAATCTCAGTACAAATACAGCTGCTCCGTGACGGCCTCAGAGGTTGATTAAGAGAATATTGGGGAGTAAACAGCATCATGAAGTCCAAAGAACACAGCAGACAGGTCAGGAATAAGGTTGCGGAGAAGTTTAAAGCAGGCTTAGGCTATAAAAAGATTTCCCAAGCTTTGAACATCTCACGGAGCACTGTTCAATCCATTATCAGGAAATGGAAAGAGTACGGCACAACTGTAACCCTACCAAGACAAGGCCGTCCACCTAAACTTACAGGCCGAACAAGGAGAGCACTGCTCAGAGATGCAGCCAAGCGGCCCATGGTGACTCTGGATCAAATGCAGAGATCCACAGCTCAGGTGGGGGAATCTGTCCACAGGACAACTATTAGTCGAGTGCACTGCACAAATGTGGTCTTTATAGAAGAGTGGCAAGAAAAAAGCCATTGTTAAAAGAAAACCATAAAAAGTCCTGTTTGCAGTTTACCAGAAGCCATGTTGGGGACACAGCAAACATGTGGAACAAGGTGATTTGGTCAGATGAGACCAAAATTGAACTCTTCAGTTTTGTATTTGTAAAAAATTTTTTGAATCATGTATAATTTTCTTTCCACTTCACAATTGTATACCACTTTGTGTTGGTCTTTCACATTAAATTCCAGTGAAATATATTTTTCTCTGTGGTTGTAATGTGACAAAATATGGGAAAGTTCAAGGCGTATGAATACTTTTGCAAGCCACTGTACATCTCAGACTCTACAGGCCTCAGTTAACATGCTAAATGTTAAAGTTCATGACAGTACAATTAGAAAAAGAGTGAACAAGTATGGGGGGCTGCCAAGAAAAAGCCTCTCCTCTCTAAAAAATTAAAAATGGCAGCACGGTTTAGGTTTTCTGGAAAAATGTCCACTGGACAGATGACGTCAGTGTGGAGTTGTGTGACAATAATGCACAGCACCACATTCGGTGAAAACCAAACACAGCAGACCAGCACAAACCTCATACCAACTGTCAAGCATGGTGGTGGAGGAGAGAGGACTTGGGGTTGTTTTGCAGCTACAGGACCTGGGCACCTTGCAGTCACTGAGCCGACCATGAACTCCTCTGTATACCAAAGTATTCAAATCAAATGTGAGGCCCCCTGTCCAACAGCTAATGCTTTGCCCAAACTTGGTCATGTAGTGCTGTAAAAAAAGACTGGGCCATAATTCCTCAATGATACACTATACTGCCAAAAGTAGTCACTCGTCTGCCTTCACATGCATATGAACTTAATCCATAAAGTTTAATATGATGTTGGCCCACTCTTTGAGGCTATAACTGCTTCAACTCTTCTGGGAAGGCTTTCCACAAGGTTTAGGAGTGTTTATGGGAATTTTTGACCATTCTTCCAGAAGCACATTTGTGAGGTCAGACACTGATGTTGGATGAGAAGGTCTGGCTCACAGTCTCCACTCTAATTCATCCCAAAGGTGTTCTCAGGTTGAGGTCAGGACTCTGTGCAGGCAAGTCAAGTTCTTCCACACCAAACTGGCTCATCCATGTCTTTATGGACCTGTTTTGTGCACTGGTGTGCAGTCATGTTGGAACAGGAAGGGGCCATCCCCAAACTGTTCCGACAAAGTTGGGAGCATGAAATTGTCCAAAATGTCTTGGTATGCTGAAGCATTAAGAGTTCCTTTCACTGGAACTAAGGGGCCGAGCCGAACTCCTGAAAAACAACCTCACACCATAATCCTGCTCGGCCATGGAAACCTATTCCACGAAGCTCTCTATGCACTAAGCTAATCTTAAGTCCACGTGAAGTTTGGAGGTCTGTAGTGACTAACTCTGCAGAAAGTTGGTGACCTCTGTGCACCATGTGCTTCAGCATCCACTGACCCCACTCTGTGATTTTTCGTGGCCTACCACTTCTGGAATATTTAGTAGTGAGGAAATTTCACGACAGGACTTGTTGCACAGGTGGCGTCCCATCACGGCACCACTCTGGAATTCTCTGAGCTCCTGAGAGTGACCCATTCTTTCACAAATGTTTGTAGAAGCAGTCTGCATGCCGAGGTGCTTGGTTTATACACCCGTGGCCATGGAAGTGACTGGAACACCTGAGTTCAATGATTTGGATGGTGAGTGAATAATTTTGGCGATACAGTGTATGAGAAACTGAAAGTCATACAGAAAACAATACTTTAAAGCACTGCTGCTAAATGTGGTTCTACTGAATCATGGGGTTTCTTAATTTTTTTTTTTTTTTTTAACAGTACTGCATAGAGTCATTTTTACCAGAAATGTAACTGCTGATCCCTAAAATCAGCCACATGACCAAAATGAATATGCTAATCACATCAACATAGCTATTGTTGATATCTGAAACTGGAAATGGCATTTCCAATAATCAAACTCTTTTTCCAGCATGTTTTGATTCCAGCGTGCAATATATTTATATATTAAAGATATTTGTAAATCTGCTTTGACTAGTTGTAATATAATTTCTGATGTGATCTACATGTGAAAATCTACATTATAAGAAGTCAAAACTGTTCTATGGATATCTTAAAATAACATTTTGACAAACTAAAATAAACTGCTATTAGTCATCCCTGCTGATAAAATGCGAAAAGGCCTGGTCATTTATGGCCTTGCTACAAAGTCCAACATCGCTCACTTTAGAGAAGTTGGAAGCAACATTTTTGTACCTTTCCTGTTTCCTGTTTTCAACACATACAAAAATTGTGCTTTGTTGCCAATTGACTGAGCGACTACTTGTTGCAACTCCAAAGTTTAAGGTAGTAAAAGTGTTTTTGGACACCTAATGACCCTTTGATGTAGAATGTGGCATGTGCAAGGATGGCAAAGATCTGTTGAAAACTTTCTTGCATGTTTTTTTAAATATTCTTCTATTCCTTTTGTGAATTACTGGGTCAAAATGTGGTGAAGAACTGTTTGTGTCTTTATGTACCAGATGTAAAATAAGGACTTTCTAATAGAATGAACATACTCTACAGTTTACTTTTACAGAAGGTATTAAGTAAACTAAAGTGTACCCTAATTTGATAATAGAAATGTATCCCAAAATATCTTAATGAGAATCTACGCACTCATCTCGTCTCCATTTCACCCCACTTTTTCTGATAATTTCCTCTTCCCACCCTTCAAACCGGCTATTTCTGGATGCTCCGTGCGTAAGAGTTGTAGCTTTGATTTTTATGGATACCAGGAAGAGGATCCTGAAACGCTTAGTTTGGATCCTGGAGTGAAAATTCATTTTTTTTTTTCCACTCACTAGCAAGATGTGTGTCATGGAAGATTAGATATGATGAGGAGGAGCAAAGGGGAGTCACACACAAGTTGTATAATCTAAGTGTCAGTGCGATGAAAGAGGCGGTGTAGATGGGGACGTGTGATTGGTCGAGGAGACGAGAGCGAGGAGATGGATGACAGGAGAGAAGAGAAAAGCATCAAGAGAAAAGTTACAACTTGAGAGGAGAGACAAGAAAGAGATAAAGTGAGAGATAATGGGAAAAAGAAGAAAGTATGGGGAGAAAAGAGGCAAGCAAGGAGACAGGAGGGAGAAAATACTCTAGATCGTCTGGGAGAAACAAAGACAGCAGAGGCAAAGAAAGAAATTGAGGAGAGGAGAGGACAAGTGTCGAGGAGAGGAGAGGAGAGGAGCAAATACACTTTTAATCTGCTTCCTCTCACAGTGCTGACCTGCTGCTGCCCTCCATATTACAATGAGACACACATTCACAGGCATGAGTGGGTCAGTAAACACACAAACAAATCCTTGGGAAGCTTTTCACAACTTCAGTTGCTTGCTTTGAAGAAAAAGTAAAGTCCCACAGGACTGCCGATGCTCGGAAGATCGGAGGTGGCCAAAATGCTTTCATGGGGTGGGGGGCTGTCAACCGAGATATGGCTGTGAGCCTCACAGGCCATAGATTAGAAAGAGGAGACACCCGTTTGTACCAAGTCCCCACTGCATGGAAGTGAGTCCAATGGCCTCTCTGTAGCTCTTCACCATAAAACAGAAGTCAAGCATACATCAGGGTAGAGTATAAATAATCTGCTACAGCTTTGAGTTCCCAGGAGCACGGTATCTTCACTGACTGAAAAATGGAAGAAGTTTGAACCGCCAAAATCTTCACAGAGTTCTTCGTTAAACTGAGTAACTGAGCTGTGAGAAAAGCTGTGATCAGAGAGGTGATGAGACCCAACGGTTAAAGCATTAAAAGCACTCTGCAGAAATGAAGGAACCCGCCAAAAGGATGACCATCACCACAACCCTTTATCTGCTCCACCACATAGCCTGAGTGATAAAGTCATGAGAAAAGGAAAGTTTTCACAGAACTCTACAAACCTCTGTGAAAGAGTGCACCCTTACTTATTCCATAGGGATTAAGTGGGTAAGCAGCAACCAGGTGCTGCCAATCAAATGCACTTGATTAACTGATAATCAGGAAGTGTGAGCACCTAAAAAAAAATAAAAATAAAAATTTAGCAGAAATTCTAGCAGTCTGCAGGTCTGAAGCATTCAGATGTGTGTTAACACAATGCCACAATCTTCTCAGGAGTGGCTGTCCCAGTAACATCCATCCATCCATCCATCCATCCATCCATCCTCTTCCGCTTATCCTGTTCAGGGTCGCGGGGGGGGGGGGGCTGGAGCCTATCCCAGCTGTCATAGAGGGAGAGGCAGGGTACACCCTGTACAGGTTGCCAGTCTGTTGCAGGGCTAACACAGAGCTAGACACACATTCACACTCACATTCACACTATGGGCAATTTAGAATCACCAACCAACCTAACCCCACTAATTGCATGTCTTTGGACTGTGGGAGGAAACCAGAGTACCCAGAGACAACCCACGCAGACACGGGGAGAACATGCAGACTCCACTGATTTATCCATTCAAATCATCAGGATTTCCTCTGCTAAAACACAGAGATATTAATTCATTATGGAAATTTTTGCAAAAAAAAAAAAAAAAAAAGCAGAACTAAACTGTTTGCACAATTTCATGTCCTTCAGTTGCATCTTAGTAAAATTGTAGCTTATCACAGAGGAGATTTCAAACACCCCCCCCCGTACAAGATTTTCCTTCAAACCCCTGCCAGCTCAGGTATCACACAGCAGTTAAAAAAAAAAAAAAAAAAAAAAAAAAGGCCGAAACTGTTTCACTATCAGGTAAAAGAGATGGAAATCAGTATCACACAGTGAGTAGCATTTCACCTGCACCAATCAGTAATCTCAGCTCTTTTCCTTCATTGTGTTTTAATCACCTGATTTCAAAACAAGACAAATGAGCTCAAAGGGCACACAGCTTCAAACCGACTCATCGTTTACATCCTACCGTCAGACGCGCTGCGATGGAGCGCCGTCTGATTCTGCACATTCGGATTTCAGCCATGTTTCCAATCAGAGCAGTAAAGTGAGCCTGCTGTTGAGTGACATCTGACAGGATTTTCGATTGAGTCACATCACAGCTGGGACTGTGAGCGACTGTCACCACATCTCCAGTTCTATTCTGAGATGCTACATGTAGTTTGATACTTATACCACTGTGAGATGAGTTGCGATGACGCACTTTGATGCCAAGCAGAAGAGAGAAGGTATGACTACTAATGCCACAAACAACGAACCTAATGATCGGCACAGTGTAAAGATGAACTATTTTTAGTCTGAAGTTTTTACTCGTTTGGTTTCTCAAGAATTCGTTGATGCAGTTCTGTCCATTTAAAACTTTCCTTATGAATAATAGCCATAAGAATATCCAGACCAACACTGATAACATAACAAGAATTAAAGCTCTAAATGTGAGTAATGAGAGCTACACTGACTTCTTACTGTGAGACTTGAATTTTCATGTAAATTTAAACTTTTAGTTTTTAATTCTACATAAGAGCAAAATACCCCACTGCTCACCCACGGCTCCAGACACACAGGAGTAAAGACTGGTTGGTGACTGCCTGGTAACCACCAGGGAAAAGTGTGTCTTCCCTGACCAGCCTGCAAGCGGTTGCTGGAGGTTACTTGATTTCACTTGGTGAAGTTGGTCATAAAGGGGGCATACTGTGCTGCACCCGAAACGCCCTTGTGATTACTGGTCACTAGCAGATTGCCACGGTAGCCTGTAGATTGCACAGAATACGCTGACTTGTCTGCAAACGCTCGTTAACAACTTGTTAAGCAGCTGTGAAACTGAAGAGTGCGACACAAACCAGAAATTCGCTTTCTGAGCTTTCAGCAGTAAGGCAAAGCTTTTACTTTGAAGGCGAACGGTCTTCCCTTTTCAAGTTTTACCACCGCTTGGCGTTTAGTTAGTGAGTGTTTGCAGATAAGTCAGCATCTTCCATACAAACCGTGGCAATCTGCTAGCATCCAAAGCAGTCGCAGGGCCATTTTTGTTGCAGCACATTCTTTGCGACCAATCTCACCCAGCAAAGCTAGCACGCTCCAGCAACCACTCACCAGTCGCTCAGGGAATACACATTTTTCCATAGCATAGAGGTTTCCAGGGAGGCTGCCGACTGGTCTCTAGGCTCGTGTGACTGAGGCCTTAGAAGTAATGCCATCAGAGTACGGTGACAGGACTGTGAAATCATTGGGCGGTGATACTGCACAGGGACTGACTTCTGTTATTTACAGCATTTCCTGTATATGCTGAAACAAATCCACTGCTGGATGCTAACCTTGAGCAGAATACAGTGATTGACACTCTTTACAACCCAGCTAACCTCTTTAAAGGATTATCATCACCTTCTTTATTCCCAAAGTCAAATCAACAATATAACCTTTATTTGGAAGCGATTCCCCATTATTAACAAATTATTACCAGAACCTGCTATTTTAGCAAATCTCCCTCATTCCTAACATGTGTTCTCACTTTTAGTCCAATCTAATGGTATAATTGTATTTAAAACTAAAAAAATAAAAAAGCAAAGATAGCACGCTTACGATGAACTGCTCCACATCCCTCTCCATGCCCACGTTCGGCAGGTCTGGCATCATGTGGGCGACCACTTTGAAGCCTGCATCTTTTGCCAGGTGGAACGACTCACACACAGCTCGCACTGTGTGGCCTCTGCAGAAAACACAGGCAGAAAATAACCTGAGGGTTACAAATTCTTTCAAACCTGCTGCCGTCGCATTACTTATACTTTCTTATCTACGTTCAGCCTCCCCTGCTGACCTGTTGGTGTCGCGGGCCACATCTTCATAAACGCTCTGGACCCCTATCTCCAGCCGGGTGCATCCGTAGCCCAGCATGTCACTGAGGTGTCGCTTCAGGCAATAGTCGGGCCGCGTCTCTATAGTGATCCCCACACACTTGGTATTACTGCGCTCCGAGTACCTGCAGGAGAAAACAGTTTCATTCACTTCTGCTGAGCTCGTTTCTGCTCATTAGGTGTTTTTAAAAGATCAATTTCATGTCTATATAATAATAATAATGTCTTTTTAATTTCACTATTTAGTCTCACAGAGACTGAATGTTTTTCTATATGTAGGAAACATATTACTGGGATCATTTAGCAACATCAATTTACATGCTGCGAGTTTGCTCGGCTCATTATCCAGACAGTTAACACTAACCTCACATTAAAGACACACTGATTAATCCAATAAAGAAAATGCACAATAGGAACAAAAATGCTTATAATGCAAAATAGATAAAATGCTAAATGAAACATTAACAAGTGTTTTGCTTGAGTCAAGAGCAACTTACTAACACTTTGTTCATTGTTTACTGGGTACTATCTCCCACACACACTTTATTATTAAGGGATTTATTTTGTCATACTGTATTTATTTTCTGTTCTACTTATTTAAGCTATTTTGTTAAACCTTATTTTAACTTTTGGGATAAATGAAGTACATCTTCAGGTCGGGAAGAAGCAGGAGAACCGCTTTGATATGACAGAGAGGGGAGGGGCCGGGGGAGCTGGACCGGCCTGAGCTCTCGGCTCGAGCACGCTTTTACTGCATTGGCAGTGTGTTTGGGATCATCGTCACGCTGAAAAATGAAGCTGCTGCCAATCGGACACTTTCCAGATGGCTGCATGGTGACTCAAATCTGACAGTATGTTTCTGAGTTCATAATCATCTAATAATCCATCATTTTTGACAAGATCATTAGAAAGCTTTTTTTTTCTAGCGATTTTATTCAACCTAAGTTTCATTCAATATCCCCCCCCCAGTCTTCCACACCCCACCTGCAGTGGCTCTGCAGCCTACCACTGGGGCCCACCCCCACAGTTTGAAAAGCCGTGGCCTACACCCTTTCCCATTTCAGTAATATTTGGGAAAACATGCAGGATGACCATAAAACCTAACACGTTGATTATTAACAGCAGGCCAAACTTAACCCTTTGCAGCTGCTCACCAAATGAAGTCTCCCTGCTTTGCCATGTGACTCAGGCTGATGAAAATACTGCTGATTAATAAAGCAATAAACAACTACAAGAAGCCTTCAGATGGAGAATGTGAGTGATATGTGATGCAGCATGTTCTCTTGTCTTCTGCAAATGTAATCTCAGGACAGAAACAATATGAGCTCCATCTAGTCTGAATCTGGCCCCAGCGCCACTTTAAAACTTATTTGAGTGACTGATCGAAATCAGCAACAACACAAAGTGACCAAACAACCACGTCTCTTTTCACCGCACCGGCCAGCTGTCATTTTCTCCACTCCAGCTGCTCCAATGACCATTAGCTGCCCTCACGACAGCTCATATTCCTTCAAATTCTGTATCTGCGGCCAATAAATGTCCATCTTTTACAGTCTGCTGGCTGATTTACACCAATTACAAGAGTTTATGCTCCAGAGAGAATGATCAGATTGTGTGAGATGAATCAATAAAAAGTCTATTATCTCAGGCGATTATCTCTAGGTATCTCGCTGCTGTGATCAGATGAGGAGCAGGGTGCGCATGGTGAGAAGCAGAGACGTGAACATCATATGTGCATGCCTTTGTTTCTGATACACAAACACACATCACACACACACTGAGGCACAGAGATAAGGGCAGCCAAACCAAGTGTCTCCCGCTTCCTGAGCAGCAGACGCAGCCCCCACAATTACCGTAATCTTAGCATCTCAACAAAGTATGCTGATAGGAGCGCAGGCAAGATTCACAACACACTCGTATACACACAGGGACATATATCAGAAGAGACACACAATCACACAAACTAGCCTCTTGGGCCTAATCAGACTTTAGGAAAGTAAATAGCTCCTGCAGACAAACTAGTCAGTGGGAAAAAAGCCATTATTTGGTTCAATCACCCCCCCCCCCCAAAAAAAAAAAAAGAAAACAGCATTTCTACTTTGAATCTCCTCCAAGTCATCTTGGAGTTGCTACTCATCCATACCGAGCAGATGTGTGTCCAATTTCATTCAAAGCTGCCCCAACTCAGTAAGTGAGAAATCGATGGAAGTAAGTGCAGAGGACTTAGTGAGAGTGGCCTCACTTATTTTACCCCCTGAATTCTGAATGGGTTCATCCAACACTTTAATCTGTGGAGTTCGTCATCAAGGTCTTTGCTTCCTTCAGGAAGAGGAGCGGAGTTTAAAGTAAACACAATCATGGTGGAAACGCTCAAAAACCAAACAAAAAAAACAAAACCACAGTACGCTAGTTTCATCCCACATAATACAACCAATGGATGGGTGGGTGGGAGAGTTAGTACAAGAATGAGATGGTTTCACTCAGTGCACTGACTTTCAGTTGGATAAATATTTAAACATGTAATTAAGGGAAAATGTCCAACACTGTCTCACACAAGTCCTTAAACACAAGTGTCACTGCTACAGCTTTATTCTGCTTTACTTTATATACAGTACTGTGCAAACATTTCAAGCCATCCCTCATATCTTCATATTTTGCATCCAATGAGCCAGTCTTTGTTGTAGTTTTTTTTTTTTAAAGTGCTCTTAAGCAATAGTTCTCCAGGTTTTCTGAGGGTCTTTAGCTAAATCTAGAAAAAAAATGCCAACAATAACACAGCTTGAGCCACATAAAATAGTATTTTTGCACCAACGAGCTGATTCCTAAAGAGCAACTAGCTGAAAATGTGGCATATCTCAGCATGGTGTGCAGTGTGTGCTTGAAAAAAATCTGAGGAAACTGGACAAGTGAAGGACAAAAAAAGTAGTGACAGGCCTAAAAGACTGTACACACCTGTACAGGGTGTACCCTGCACAGGTCACCAGCCTCTCACCCTATGACAGCTGGGATAGGCTCCAGCCCCTGAGCCTATCCCAACCCTGAACAGGATAAGTGGAAGAGAATGGATGGATCGATGGACGGAGGGATATACGGTTACAGACGTTATAAACTCTCACTAATTTAATCTATTAAGTAACTTTATAGTTTGTTTATTTTAGGCTTACGTCCAGTTAACTGATGTTAAATCCAGTCATTACAGTCATCCGTCCCTTTCTCAAAGACCCA
Organism: Archocentrus centrarchus; assembly: GCF_007364275.1. Taxonomy (NCBI): domain Eukaryota; kingdom Metazoa; phylum Chordata; class Actinopteri; order Cichliformes; family Cichlidae; genus Archocentrus; species Archocentrus centrarchus. The sequence continues at coordinate 28,111,387 of NC_044369.1, read as the reverse complement.
AAGGTCTCTGTGAGAACTCAGTGAGATCAGTGAAATTCTGAAAATGGTTAAGTAGCCCCCTCTTGTGGCCACAACCTTTCTATATTTTCCTACTGTGCAGGTAAAATCTGAAAAATATTAGCAAAAACACTGCAACTGTTTTGTAGCCCTGAGAGATGACAGGAAAGAGAATCCAAGAACCGAAGCACAAAATGATATCATCATAGAGACCAGGGGCTGCTGGGCACAAGTGCGAATGGGGCTAAGGGAAACAGACAGCCAAATGTAAATGTAATAAATCTAAATAAGTCTCTGAAACCCACAGCCAGTACGTGGCCCTCGATGAGGGTCTGGGGCTTAAAACCGGTGGGCCTGGGTACGGCCTACAGTGGGCGTGCTCTGCCCTGAAGTCTTTCAAATAAGTAAAAAGACCTCTTCAGTACTCTGTTCTGAGACACAGAGAAGGACACGGCTGAGTTTATCAAATACCTGACAGCCTCAGACACGTTGTTAGAGGTATGTCCTGACAGGGCGTCATGGAGGTTCCTGATGAAGTAGTCTCTGTACTCCTCAGGCAGAGCCATGAAAGTCCCACCCATCACGATGAACTCCACTTTGTCGACACTGTGGCCCAGCTGCTTCAGCTGCAAATCACATGCAAGGATTTTATACAACTGGTACCATTTAGAAATACTGAGTCACTTCACCAGACAGAACTGGAAGTTCAGCTAAGTGCATTAAAAATTATGATAATTGTGATAGATTTTGCTACCTCAAAAAATAAACTGGAATTAAACTTTAAAAACCAACACGTAAACCTGACCTGAAAAGATAAATACTGTGGCAAAAAAAAAAAAAAACTGAGTGCAGATTTCCATATAAACTGTTTTAATGAATGGCTTTGCTCTGCCGCATTACACTAATGGGCCCATAAATTTAAATAATGGCATAATTGGGGTCAACGAAAGCCATGACACTCATTACAGCACGCTAAATATAATATCAGAGGCTGATTTTTGGAAATGGATTTTTTAGTAAGAAAAATGACCAAAAACATTTAAAAAAAAAAAAAAAAAAGAAATACATTTCACATCCAGTAAACAAAGGCCAGTCAATCAAACCATACAATTAAGCTGCTTTCAATTTCTGTAATTTCAGGAAAAGGCCTAAATAATATAGAAGAATGGTTAAAAAGAGATAAATAAAAAAAAAAAAAAACATAAAAGTACACCACAGAAAATCACTGACCTGCTCCACTCGATGTCTGGTCTGAAGGTACGGGTCATAACGAGCTCGAATGGCTCTCATGGAAGTCGGCTATTGGAAAAACAGAGGACCGGGAAGGATGTTGAATATACAAAAGGGTGTTTTCGATGTAAGGATGTTTCCTTACATACATTTTTCACCTTACATAAGTTTTCTTGAGGTAAAATCAGAAAAAACACAGCTTACATTTCCATTGCTCTGCACACAATATAAAACTTTATTCATCTGGATGGCATTACCTCGGCCTCCAGTAACACTGTGGAGAACCTTGGGAGTCATTTTTGAGCAGAACAATGTGAAAATTAAACAAATATGTAGGACTGGTCTCTCTTATTTGCATATTAGTGCTAAAACCAGAAACATCATGTCTCATGATGCTGAAAAACTAGTAATTCCTTATTTTAGGTGATTTAGACTTCAGTCTTAAATCTGCGCTGTAGGTAGGCTGTAACCACAGACCCTTCTGAAACCCTACACCGCACCTCCCTACAAATGCAATTATATGTCACTGTCAGTGCAGCCTGCACAGGTATGAATGCTGGCAACAGTGTTGGCCACTTACAGAGACCAGATTGTAGGCTCCACAATGATGCACTGTAGTATAATTCAGGCCTGAGCAGGTTGCTCTAAAAGCTCCTTGAAAAGCCTTGATACATTTGACACAAATTGTATCAAGGTACTGCGAGAGTACAAACAAAAGACAAACCATATTTTGCCCATAGCTTCTCTTCATTGGCTCCCTGATGAATCTAGACTTCATTTTAAACTCTTTCTCCTCACATACAAAGTCCCGGAGGACCAGGCCCCCCATCATGCCCCAAAGACCATATTATCCTAATTGAGCACTTCGCTCTCAGACTGCTGGCTTACTTGTGGATTTTAGAGTTCCTAAAAGTAGAATGGGAGGCAGAGCCTCCAGCTTTCAGGCCCCTCTTCTGTGGAACCAGCTCTCAGTTTGGGTTCAAGAAACAGACACCCTCTCTACGTTTAAGATTGGGCTTCAAACGTTCCTTTATGATAAAGCTTATAGTTAGGGCTGGATCAGAGGACCCCAAACCCTTTCCTACTGTGGGCTCAGGCTGCTGGGAAGCGGAGGCTTCCCATGATGCACTGGGACAATTTCTCCATCACTTCCTGCTTTTGTCTTCTCTCTCAGCTAGTTTGTGTTTTGCCCTGTTTGTTATCTGTGGTCTCTGTTTGCTCCTCTTTTCTGTCATCCCCTAACCCGTCCCTGCAGTTGGCCACATGTTTGCTCACAGGGGCTCGTCTGATCATTGGGATTCTCTCTAACATTGTAGGGACTTTAGCTCACAATATAAAATGCATTGAGATGGCTGCTGTTGTGAGCTGCTGCTATACTGTATAAATAAAGGTGAACTGAATCAGAAAGTTTCCCCTAACACTAAACTACACTGAGTTTGAAAAGCATAGCATGAAAATGTTCCAGAGACACTATGACAAAGACTTTGATCAGAGTAACATGTGCTTGTAAACCACTAGAACGGCTGCCTTGTTTAGGTATACACATTAGATGAAATAAAGGTGCTTCACCTCATAGCCAGTGTAAGACTGAGTGGAGTACTCAAAGTCAGAATCCGGTCCTCCAGGACAGTACCTGCCAGAGTAAACAATTACAACATATCTAAGTATCAAACAAACTGTTGTCAGCAATTAAAGCTGAAACACATCAAAGCTTTTACATCTGCCTCTCTTTAGGTTTCGTTCTTTGTACAACTGTATGAACACTAATATATTTGCATAACACTGACACTGCTCATCTCTGCAAAGCACAAATTTCAGATCTATCCTCATAGATTTTCTATCAACAAAAAGCAAAACGTACACGCAGATGTTGCCTGTAAAGCTGATGTGAGGACATCGATGTGGTTTGCACATCACAGCCACAACTGCAATCTGCAATAAAAAACAGAAGTATTAAATATTATATAACTATTCATATTTTTGTGAATTAAAGCTTTTATAGTTTGACTGAACTTTCATACATTTTAAAGTGCAATCTTTCCTAAAGCAATGTTGATAATCAGTCTAAAACTGAGCGAAAGCATTAAAACACCATCGATGTTGTGCTGTACATTTGTTAGTCCAGACTATAGGTGGATGGGAGAATGAACACTACGTACCCCACTGGCAGTGCGGATAGGTTTGGCCTTTAGTTTGGGCACCAGTGCTCGACGGTACTGCGGTGGAACAGCTGCAATGATATCCACCAATCGAGGCTGGGCTTCAAGTCCATATTTAGCTGAGGTCTGAGTCTTCACTCTGTTTGAAAACACATTAAAATGTAAAATGCAAATCACTTAGATCTCACATGTAATTGAAAATAGTACGAATTGGATAAGCGGAAGAGGATGGATGGATGGATGAGGAAATCAATGGCTGTAGAAAACGAATGTTTCCCATTGTTGCTTGATATGGGATTTCAGCTGCTAAGCGCTTTTTTTTTGGGGGGGGGGGGGGGGGGCATCCTTTGATATATTTTTTGTTCATGCCAAGTGCACCAGTGCACCTCACCCAGTCACAGATGCTTGGTTTTGAAGTTTGCACAGATAACAATCAGTGTCCTTTCTTCTTTAGCCCAATGGACACAACAGCCATGATTTCCAAAACAAATTCAGATTTTGATTGGTCAGTTTTTCCATTTTGCCTCATCCCTTAAATGAGCTCAGGCCCAAAGAAAGTAATAGCATTTCTTGTATGACATCCAAGAAAAAAAAAAAAAATCTACCTTGCACGGTAGACGCTTAATTCTAATATATGTTGATGTAGTGATGGTTTTCAGAAGTGTTTCTGAGCCATGCAGTGACCCAGCAGAATGACAACTATTTTAATCAAGTGCTAAAGATTACAGCATTTTGATATTTGTTTGCAGTCTCTAATTGCCTGAATTCACTGATTCTTTTATAGTTATTACATACCTTAGATGCTGAAATTCCCCAAAATGTTTCAATTGTTCAACTGTTGGCCTATGCAGTCTTTCACAGAGCCCTGAAACCAACCCATCAATCATCTGTCCAATCATGCTGACAGTTCACCAAGTTAGATGGGACACTAAGCTCTTCAAAAACATGACTGTAATGTGCATGTATCATTTGTAATCTATGGCTTCACATGACTGACTCATGAAGCTGATACCAATTTCTAATTTTTTCTTGCATCAGTGGCTTACCCGTGCATTTTTGCAGTAGTCCTTATAGAAAGTGACCGTCGTTGCTAATCTGTTGAGCTATTTCTAAATAAACTACAGTGGTTTTTAAAGAAATGTGCCCCTGCAGCAGTGTTGTTTGGGGGAGCTCTGTGCTACAGAGAACTGAGACAAAACTTCCCATACACAGACGGTACCTGTTAGTGGGATCAGCTCACTGTTGTTCTGGTTACTGACTGTTGTTGCACAGCCTGTATGTCTGCTGCATACTGGAGATTACTTACTTGTTAAGATTGATGTCCTTGCCCTTCTCGTGGGCTTCAACCAGCTGCTTGATGACATCGGCAATGGTCATCATCATCAGCTCGGCCCGGCTGAGGTCACCTGAACAAGAACAACAAGCAATATAGTGAGATTACTGTCACTGTGACGAGAAGCTGCATTTACGAGCTCTCTGTGCAGCTGGATGATGTGCAGGAGTCCAGGATTTAACATCCAGCTTTACTGAATGAATTACAGTTCAGCGTGCACTGTAACGGCTCTCTTTCAAAACGAATCTCCCTAAACCATTCTCTACAGAGTTTATACAGCTTCTGTCATCGTCTTTGAGACCTGTAGTTAGCATTAGCTTTAAGCTATAACCACCCTCAGCACTTTTAGAAAGGCATTTCCTGTGTTTTAACGCTTTGTCACACACTTACTCTTTTTCTTTGGCTTTCCCATTTCTTCCGTTAGGCACTCAGTCCAATTCTATACGAGCTGGAGTCTGCTAAACAGGTCTTCATGTGCCTTTGAGCCTGACAGCACTCAGAGAACACTGTAAACAACTCCACGTTGCGACCGAACGCGGCACCTGTCGTACGGCGATAGCGACTGTCGCAAAATAACGTAAAACGTCTTTATGATGTTTAATTTGTCATTTATTGACGTCTAAACGTATCCGTGAGTAAAGCAGTGCCAAGAGAGTCCTAGTAGCTTAATGCGTACCGAGAACGGCTGTTTCGCTGAACTGTCTGAGAGCGGCGTTACCACGCAGGCGCAGAGCGGCGCTGAGCCCTTCTCGGAGCGACTACTGGTGTCTGCGCGGAGCAGCTGACGGACCGGCTTAAATCTCACAGCAAATCCCTTTAGCTGCGAGTTGGGATGTCTTGACTGATCCCTGCGGGAAGTTTCAGGAAATGCAACAGGTGGAAGAGCTGTGGGAATGAACCCTGGACCGTCGTAAGTGTTTTTTAGACTTTAAAAAGGCTTTCCACGGCACTGTGTCCGGGTGCCGGTCACCTTTATCGGCGGTAAATGTGAAACTGTTTAAACTCATTACGTCCCTGCTAGCTGCTGTGCGTAACTGTCTGAAGGTGCCTGAGAGGAGGGAGACGGACTGACAAACAGCGCACTCTTTCACACGGTTAGTTCACTGCTCTAAACGCGAGTTTTTCAGCTTGTTATCGTTTTGTGGAGGCGTTCACGAGTTATATGGACTGGAGTTGAAGTGAAATATGAAGAAAATGAACAGTTTATTTGCTGCGTTCAAGTGTCCTTAGCATAAATAAGACCTATCTCACCGTGGGCAATATTAAGTATCCACAGAGTCATTTCACTTGTGTTTATTGCTTCATTTGACGCAGGTCAGGTGCCACCATGGATGACAGCAGTCTCACTGACTCAAATGTGAAGGTGGCTGTTCGTGTGCGGCCAATGAACAGGAGAGGTAAGTGTAACACAACTGCTACACTTCCAGCATTTGTGGCTTCACTGGTTGGTTTTCATAAAGCATTTTGAACGCCACCGCCCACCTTCAGAGGGAAGTGTCAGTCCTGCCATGCACCCATATCTGAGTCCCTGTTTGCTCGCTATCAAGTTGTAACTTTTGGTAAACAATAAGGCTCAGGAAAGGGTTAGTTTTTCTCCTTCAGGCTCTGAAAAGGTCTTTTTTTTGGCCTCTGCAGAGAAGTTCAGTTGGAAGCAATGTGGGAGTGAAATGGTAAAATATGGGGACTGTGATATGGAGAATTTGGTAGTTTAACTTCTGGGGGGGACAAACACTTTTTACACCTTATTTTGAGGCAATCATCAATTTTTTTTTTAAGCAGGTTTTTAACAGATTTGAATGGCAGTTTTATACCTGCAGCTCTTGTGTCCCAGTGACTGTTGAAATTTAAGCTAACTGCCTGGATAGATACCCGTAGGCATTTCAAGATTACAGACATGTTTCATGCACTGTCACTGGCCTAAAATACTTCTCACAACAGCTGAGCTTTACTGGAGTGTCAGCTAACAGCAGCACCAACCTTGAACTTTTAAGATTAGCTATCAGTTTCCTCCAATTAGTTGCAAATAGTGCCTTTAAAAAAAAAATCTTGTGACTCGTGTGTCCTAACGCCTACTCTGACAGGAAGTTTCAGCTCTGTCTCCACCTTAAAAACTTTCCAGTGCAGGTAGGAATGAGGAAGAGAAGGTGTGACCCTGGTTTTTTCCTTACTGTCTGCTTAGGGAGTTGTAAACTAGTTGTAATATTTGCGCAGGTCTGGAACAACTGCCCTCAATAAAACCTCTTTCCTGCCTCTCTGTGTTGGCCTGTTTGGAAGTTATGGACACACACACGCGCACACACACATGCATGCACGCCACCTGTTATTCTGCATTGGGTGACTCAGTGACTTCTAGGGAAAGTTATGACACCCAGTGTATATATCAGTGCTTTCAAAATTGTTTACACACTACATTATGATGGCTATGCAGCTTGTTTGCAAGGTTTTTTTTTTTTTTTCTTTCTATCTGCATTTTTACACTGTTCTACTGCAAAAATTTCATGTCGTCTTTGGCATCCTTTCTCCTTTATACAGAAAAAGAGCTGAAAACAAAATGTGTGGTGGAGATGGATGGGAACCAGACAGTTCTGTATCCAGCTGTCACCACTGTGAACACAGGTGACCCCCGGTAAGCTGTAGCATGCAAGAACATTGTCATCAGTTTGAGGCTAACCTGGTTAACTGTTTAAATTTCAGCCACTTTGTGGTTTACTTTGTTTTGTTTCGCTTTGACCACAGCAGGATCTGACCCCGCTTTGATCCCGTGCACAGTGGAGCCTCCCTGGTTAGCCACATTATTTGTTTGGCTTTATCTCTTAATCGTGAAACATTGTTTAGCAGAGTGCAGGTTTGAGTCACGTGCTGCTGGGGATCATGAATCTGATGACACCGGACTTGACAAAATCTTGTTAAGCAGCGCATGATAACTTGTTTAACTTATTATGTACAAGACTTGGACCTGACTCGAGTCGTGGCTTGTGATTGGACTTTGAGCATGACTCAGGACTTAACTACTCTTGACTAAAGGCATCTGCACACTGACGTTTCATCAGCCGCATTGTGCAACATGGATCTAATAAACTTCGGTGCAGCTTTGTAGACTGATAGCTGCTGAATCATAGGCTGTGGGGCAGTGCTGCGATTCATTTCTTATTTCCTACTACATACATACTACATCCTTCATGGATAACTATCATGATAACTACTGAAGGGCACATTATGTCACAACAATTTTCTTCTTTCTTGGAATGCCAAACATTTAGTTTTGCATCTCCTCCGTTGTCAGGCCTGGCTGTTTTCTACTCGTCAATTCACTTGGCTTTTTAATTAACAGTGTCTCAGTGAATCAGCACCATAGACATAGCCTCCAGGTCTGAAGGTTGAAGCTAGTGCAGAAGTGCCTTACACCGAGCGCCAAGGCGACTTGGTGGATGAGCAGGTGACCATGTATGGCACGTGGTTCGAGTTCCGACCTGTGGCCATTTACTGCGTGTCTTCCCCCAAATGTCTCTCTCCCGCTTTCCTGTTTCTCTCCACTGTAAGCTTTCAAATAAGCTGCAAAAGGCCAAAAAAGTAAAAAAAAAAAAAAAAGTGCTTTACACCTGCGTTCTTTCTAATGGCCATCAGGGGGCAACGCCTTTGTTTGCAGATAGTTATAGAGAAGTCTGTGTGAAAATGGCCCTACTTCTCACTTGTTCTATGACCTCTGTAAACACTTTGCCGACAAGCTTATTGTCTCAGTGAGAAGTTCAAAATCTTAACACAGCATCATGGACAACAGTGCTATGGTGAGTAAAACAGATCATAAGCAGGGTGATTGAAATGTGAGTGCACCATGCCTTCAGCTTCTCAGTCATATTCGCCTGTGACAAGTTCTGGCAAACCAAGGTGGCGGTGTGGTTTTTAAAATGGAATTTCACAAACAAATGTATGATGGCACGTTAGTGTCCATCCTTTATATACAGTCTATGATTAGTAGCTCATTTCATGCTGCATTTCTATTGGATGGTTTGTAGAAGTTCTTCATAACAACAGTTGTATTGTTAAGTCAATGTGACCCCAGTTTCATGCTGTGGTTTTGCCCCACTAATATATGTGTACAACAGGACTGACAGTATCATAGATTGACTAATTTAATTCCCTCAGGATTACTGTCAGCTGAGTTAGAGAGAAGCTAACCAGCTTTTCAGGTTAGCACCCAGTTGTTTGGAAAAGGCTCAGATCTAAAACTCACTCCACCCAACCTCCTTGTAATTCTCCCGTCCATTTCTTCCTCCTCCCTTTCTGTCCTTCCTGCATCGTTACACTTTTACAAAGGGTGTGTCAGTTCCAGCTCACCTCTACTCAAGTAGTTTGACACACACTTTAAGAAGCAGGAATAAGGAGCAGAGGACAGTGTCAGGATTTAGGTTTGCGTTGCAGAAATTGCTTCCAGTTACATTTATGATGTCAGAAGTCACATTGGTGTAATGCATTGCTCTGCAATGTGCACAAACTTTCCTAAATTGCATTTGTTTTTGATCATTGTGTTTGCTTTTGATACAACAGCCCAGCCCTCCTCTCCTGTTGTTGCAGTGAGCCAGATATTGAGTGGTAGCAGTGGAAGCAGATGTTCCCTGGAGGTCTTGGCACTTGTTTAGGTTACCCTGATCAGTATGTAATCGTGCCTCGGGGCGATCCCCTGCAAACATGGATTAAATGAATCACTGTCTTTGTAGAGAGATGGGAGTCTCATATTTCACTGTTATCCTATGCATTTTTTTCATGCGTATGTATCAGTGTGTTTCTTCTGCCCTGACATGCTTCAGCGGCGCTGTGGTTCCCCTTTTGGGGCTCTGTGTGAACAGGTTTTACAGGCTCAGTGCAGCGCAGACACAAATGGTCCCAGCACAGCACAAAGGTCAGAATGTTTGACCTTATCTATTTAAAAAAAAACAAAACAAAAAAAAAAACCCAAAACAAAAAAAATGTTCCTATTATCTCTTTCGCACGTGTAAGCTGATGTTTGCAGGGCTTGCTTTTCTCACATCACCCAGTTACTTTGTGAAGCACCTACTCACAGTTGTCATGCAAGCTGATGTCTAATCCTCTGCTCACATTTCAGTGTCCAGATCTTTGTTTGATGCATTTAGCTTATAATATAAATTCCCAATAAACAGGATGGAAAGAGACAATAATCTCTTTAAAAATTTTAATGTAGAGCCCCAGTATTTCTGTATGAAGGCATTCTTAGTTAGTTTCCCTGTTTGCTGTATGACATTATGAGCAAAAGCTTGCTTGTTGCAGAAGTCACAGACAGCCACTTAGTTTTTGCTTACTCAGCTCACTGCCTGATGGGTTTAGCTGAGTTGCTAAGTCTTCAGGGGGTGTTAATATGTTACAGCACAGCAGGGGCTGTCAGACCCTTGAGAAGGTAGAGATTAATGAACCCCTGTTACTGCTTTAATAACTTGAGAGGACACTAACAGTGAGTGGGTCTGTGAAACAGTTTCATGAATTTTGTCACATTTATATATAATGTGATTAAACATGGCGGCTGGGATAGCTTTTAAAGCATCATAAAGTTTGCTTGTTTCATTTAGTTACTTTATGTCTTCACTTTGACATAAAATTCTCCAAAAATGGACTCTGATTTGTAACTCACTCGTTGCACAGACTCATGCATTCTTAGTCATTGACTTGCTGAGCTGCCTTCCTCCTCCTTTAGTGACTCCTTGGAGCTGTAAGGCTGCCAGTTATCTCAGGAATGTCCTCGCTATCCCAGGAGAGGACAGGACTTAAAGCTGCTTGTTTATGGACCAGCCAAGTCTCTCATAGGGAGGCCTTGTTTCATTACAGTTCCACAATTTCTATGCCGATGACTAAATTTGCAGCCCTTTTAAGCTTCAGTTTGATTTTTTTTTTTTTGTGCTTGAGTAAAGTCTGCTTTTAGTTATGTATGGTACAAATGAGGCTGCAGGGAAGACTGCCTGTCTGCAAGGAAGATGTACACAATTATGTTACCATTTTTTGTTTGTTTTGATTTATTGATTGTAGTGTTTACATAAAGGGGTTTCACTTCCATTAGGTGGAAAACCCTCTTGTTTGGTGGGTACCTGTGCTCCCTGGAACATGATGCGCATGTTTGTATTGGCCCCCTTTTTGTCAGACTTTTATTTGCCCTCCACAATTGCTGTTACCACTGTGCTGGAGTCCTGCTGATCTTCCTGCTTGACCAGGATGTGGCTGATTGCTGTTTCAGTGTAGTTGTTCAGGGGACCTCTGCCTTTTGATCACGTGACCGTCCACACACCCACCTCCACCCCAGAGTGCGCAGCAGTTCCCCAGTGTGGACCTCGTTGAGCTCAGCCTTAATGATACCATCTGCAATGAACTTCCTCTTCTTGGAGATTTGCATAGCCATCTTCCAACATGCCACAGACAGGAAAGCCTCAATTTTCCTTTACAGTAGTGTAGTCTTGCTGTTTTTTCTGTTCTCTACTTTGAAGAGCATTTTATATTCCATGATAAGAAGTCAACAGCCATTGTGGGGGCTCATCATCTTCCATGCTTAGCAGACTCTTCAGTCAACTTTCTTAAGTACAAATTTCAGGAAGAAAATGTCACGAGACTTATTGTAGTAGAAGAAATAACAGGAAGCAGATAAAAACTTTTAAGCATGTGGTTGCAGCCAAAACAGTACATAATCAGTTCCTAATCACAACCTTTTTAAGTGTACCTCTTTATATTTATATACATATATAATGCACACAACAGTAGATTCTCATCAAACATGGCCAAAGTTCTGTTAATGTGGAAATGATCCCTGTGAGCTTAAAGCTCAGGCTTCACATTACTTAATAAGGAGTAAAGCACAATGACTTAGAGTCCAAGAACTAAAAACGTGGAAACGCACTTACCGGTAATTGAATTACGATCATGGGAGCATAATTGGTCTATTTTCCAGTTTAAATAGCTGAACAGCTGACTGGGAGCAACAGTAGCATTCATATGGGTTTGCTATAAATGTCAGTTTAATATTCCCTCTTTATCTTTAATGATGGAAATATCAGTTCTTGTGAATGTGCTGTTATGTGCTTTAAATGTAAAATAAACCTTCATGTTTTCATTTGAAGGTTTATTTTGACAGCCTCGAAAGTCATTCCACATTAATTGACCAAAAATAAATAAAAATCACCAATTTTTGTGGTTCATTATTTCTGGAGCTAAAATGTACTGGGGTAATTAGTGCATGAGACACCGATTGTTAGACACTCTGAGGCCATGGATGCTCCCTGTAAACAAAAATGATTTAAACAAAAAAATTCATTTTGGGAGGCAGAACATCATTTCACATTTTGGTGGGGTTGCTAACACTAAATCACCAAATATCTTTAAACACGTTCATCTGCTTTTGAGTAGTTTCAGAGTGCAGCTCATATACGGGAATCTGTGTTCCAAATTTCAGCCCCTTGTCTTTGAAGCTGTTTTTTTTTTTGCGCAGGCCTTCAGATACGGTGGTGCCAACAGTAAACTATCAAATTTTCAAGCAAACTCAATACCTCAGAATTTCATGTTGAACTTAAGCTATAAGTGTGAAATTCTGCATTCCTGAAGTTACAGCAGCAGATATTTGACTTAAATGTGGATGGCATGGCTTAAGTAGTTTTCTAGATGTAGCTATTTAAAAATGCCTTGCCAGAAAACACTTAAATCTCTCTAATGCCATCACAAATATATTTATATGAGCAAACTATAAACAGTAAGCTAAAATTTGGCTGTTTTCTTGAGTGCCTCATCATCCTGCAATCAGGGAAATCCGGCTGGAAGCATTTGGTCCGGTGACATGGAATGACCCTCAATGTCAAATGCTGCATGAATGAAGGGAAGCACCACGAGGCTGCTCTGGCGAATGGATCACGTCTGATAATTAAATTTGACAGTCACTTGCTGGAATGCTGTGACACCGTGTTGGCTGGGCTAAACACAAAGACTGTGGTGGGGATGCGCTTTTTTTTAAATGCCATTAACACTTAGTGAACATCACGTGTGTTTATGGACAGCATCTAGAAACCATCTAGGGAGACGTGCTGTGTGTTTGCAGTCTTTTAGATAATTGATTGTAAGACTGATTCCTGGGCACAGAGACCCTCCTGCCAGTGCCAAACAGCCTCAGCTGACAAAATTGGCCAAACTATTAAAAGCTCACAGATGTTGTTTCTGATACCCATTGGGCCATAGCACCAAGAATGTTTAATTTTTAATAAAACTGTTCAACAGTTAATATAACTAGTGAGCAGTGTTGTGCAAAAGTCTTGAGCCAGCCCTTAGTTCTTTATATTTTGTTTCCAAGGAGTCAGCCTTTTAAGGTTTTAAAGTGGCCTTTAAGCAGTTGTTCTCCAGGCTTTCTGATGGTCTTTCAGAGTTTTCCTTTGGTCATTGGCTGCTTCAGAATCAGTGTTATGGCCTCAGGGCTCCAGGCCCACTCAGTAAAGTCAGTTTGCTCCCTCAGCTGAATTCTACTGATATACTACTGCAGCTATAAGTTACATTAACTCATACAGTTTGGTAGTGAAAAACTTAAAAACGCCCTTATCACAGAGAAGTTATTGCAGTGCATGCTCAGTTTAGTTCACAGCAGTTTAGTGCTTCTGCAGCAAGCGTGGTAGCCATCATGACTGAGGAGACCGCTGAGTTGATGGCTCTATGCAGGTTAGACTTTGGGGAAATACCCCTCATGTCTCTTTGAGTTCATTCATCAGCTTATGCAGCCGGTTTTAAAGCATGACCCTACTTGAAAATTGCAAAACAAATGGAGATGAGTTGAGGCTATTCTGCACTCTCTCCTGTTTATCTCCTGCTTTGCCTCCGCAAGATAAGAAAATTATTTTTGCACTTTTATAACTGTGGCTACATTTCTGTGAGGTCACTGTTTGCACATTTACAATGGTACACATAGTGTGTAAGTACAAGTATTTATTTATTTAATTTTTTATGGAATAGCAAAGTGACTTGAGCAATTTTTTTTCAGTCAAATCTACAAGAAATGCCAAAGATGATCGTTTGACAGGCAAAAATATAACCCCAATTCCCCAAAAAGTTGGGACACTATATAAAATATAAAATATAGAATGCAGTGATTTGTTAATCACAAAAACCCATATTTTATTCCTAATAGAACATAGAAAACACATTAGCTGTACTGTGTTTTTTTTTTCTTTTGTTTTGTTTGTTTGTTTTTTGTTTTTTTGGGGGGTTTTTTAAGGAAAAAAATAAGGTAATTTTTGAGTTTGATGACAGCACATCTCAGAAGTTTGGGCAGGGCTAAATTTACGTCTGTGTAGCAAAAAATTTTTGGTTTACGTTGTCAGTCTGCATGAAGTCAGGAGAGAGTGGGAGGGACAACAGTGTTTACAGCCATCTGTGAAACACGGTGGAGGCTCTGTCACGGTTTGTGGCTGCATTTCATCCAGTGGTGGTCAGAATCTTGTCAAAATTGATGGAATTATGAATACAAAATTACAGTCAGTTTTTGATCCACCATCCTCCATCTGGAAAGCATCTGACTGCTAATGGCTTCATTTTTCAGCATAACAATGATCCCAAACACACGGCCAAAGTTACATCACTGTTCTGCCCAGTTGTTTCATGAAAGTGCCTAGAGTGCAGCCACACACGTAGTACGCCTTTCTATAAGTTAAGTTTAATCTAAAGATCGCAGACTGTATATTCTGTCTCACTGTCTTTCTTTTCCTCTTCATTTGCCTCCCATCACTGCTCTCTCGTCCCGCATTTCCTCCTCATCCTCTTCCTCCAAATTAGACATGTGATCCTCCCGTCTCCGGACAGCTGATAAGAGCCGGCTAAATAAAGATGGTCATGCCAGCTAATGCTAGGCTCAAGTGTCCTAAAAATCCCACTTTCCCTCTGATAAACAGTTTGTTTACATTCTCACTTTGCATGAGAGTTTATTCGCTCAGTGTCCAAGTCCAACAATGTTCAATCCACTAAAAAGAAAGTTTCACTAAGCAGCAAAAACACAAAATGCCTAATTGGCACATCTGTTTTGTTTTTGGTTTTTTTTCCTATTTTAATTCCTGATTTACTGCTAAATGTTGATTTATTCAAATATGTTCAAATATAGCGTGTACAAAAACGGTGTTTCAACACTAGCAGTAGTAGAAATACGCCAGATGGCTGCAGCCATTAGGGGGTTTAAATTTTATGTTTTTGATCTTTCTTGGCTGACTAATAAATGTTTGTCCTACAGCAGCCACCGTAGGTGTGATGTTTACCCTATCCTCATAATATCCTCCATTAGAAGTGGTAAGCCAGTTTTGCACTGTTGAACTAGTTTAATTTAAGTGAAGATAAATTACTCCAAAAGAGAACTTAATTTT
This sequence comes from Archocentrus centrarchus, assembly GCF_007364275.1. Lineage (NCBI taxonomy): Eukaryota > Metazoa > Chordata > Actinopteri > Cichliformes > Cichlidae > Archocentrus > Archocentrus centrarchus. Next base: position 28,096,292 of record NC_044369.1, on the reverse strand, counting down.
TTTCCATAGAATAGAAGCGGGTTATAGAAAGAATCCAGTGGCTAAATGCTCCCTGGATGAATTTAATTCAGTTCAATTTTATGTGTATAGCGCTAAATCACAACCGATAGTAATACATAATACAGAGAAAATCCAACAGTCAAAACCACCCCCTATGAGCAAGCACTTGGTGACAGTGGGAAGGAAAAACTGACTTTAAACAGGAAGAAACCTCCAGCAGAACCAGGCTCAGGGAGGGGCAGCCATCTGCTGTGACCGGTTGGGTTGAGGGGAGAGAGACAGGACAAAAGACATGCTGTGGAAGAGAGCCGGAGATTAATAATAACTAATGATTACCGTATTTTCCGGAGTATAAGTCGCACTTTTTTTCATAGTTTGGCTGGGGGTGCGACCTATACTCCGGAGCGACGTATATGTGACATTTATAACACATGAACCAAAATACTCCAGCCACTTGACATCTCCGTGAACTGCAGCTTTAAGGCAGTCTTGCGTAACCTGTGGGCGCAGTGGATGATGGATGGAGAGCACAGCTTAACGGCAACTGGGAGAATGCGCCACCCAACTTTCCTGGAAGTCATTGGATGGATCAAGAAAACATGGGCTTCAGTGACAAACCATCCTGTTGGGATTCAGAAAGGCTGGAATAATTGGAACTGCAGCTGACGACGAGTCTGACTAACGCGACACAGAAGAGGAAGCGGCGCTTCGTCTACGGAGTGTAATTGTTTAGAAGTGACACCGAGGATGAAGAATTCAATGGATTGATGTTTTGGTTAACTTGTTAGTATGTTCTTTATGCTATGGTTATCTGAATAACTTAATGTTACGTTAACATACTGTAGCGATTCTCTTAGTTAGAGAGCGTGTTGATGTTGTGGGATTTCGGACTGTTCGGGAGGTTCGTGAAGGCAGCATGGAGAGAGAGAAAAAGACCGAGAGCTTGCCTGTGTGTGTGTTGCTGTTCCGCTGTTGTAGTTGTGGTTGGCGTGGCTGTGGCCTACAGCAGCCGTTTTTCTGTTAATAAAGACGACCTTTGTTGTGAATATCGCCGACTTTGGAAGTGTGTTTACAACGTTACAATACCGAACACGTGTTCGTTGTGCGTCATGTAGCTGAATGTGCTACGTTAGCATAACGTAGGTGTAACCGTGTTCGTCCTGTTCTTTAATCCATTATTATTTTAAATTGCCGTTCAAGATGGAATTTGTGCTCTGGGTCTCGGATTCTATCAACCCCTCCCCCCCCCCCCCCCCCCCCCCCCCAAAAAAAAAGTGCGACTTATAGTCCAGTGCGACCTATATATGTTTTTTTCTTCTTTATTATGCATTTTTTGGCTGGTGCGACCTATACTCCGGAGCGACGTATAGTCCGAAAAATACGGTAAACCCAGAGTGAAGTATAAACAGAGTAAATAAGGTGAATGAAAAGAAACAGTGCATTATGGGAACCCCCCAGCAGCCTAGGTATATAGTAGCATAACTAAGGGATGGTTCAGGGTCACCTGATCCAGCACTAACTATAAGATTGATCATAAAGGAAAGTTTTAAGCCTAATCTTAAAAATAGAGAGGGTGTCTGTCTCCTGAATCCAAGCTGGGAGCTGGTTCCACAGAAGAGGGGCCTGAAAGCTGAAGGCTCTGCCTCCCATTCTACTCTTAAGTATCCTAGGAACCACAAGTAAGCCAGCAGTCTGAGAGTGAAGTGCTCTGTTTGGGGTGATATGGGACTATGAGGTAAGATGGGGCCTGATTTATTCAAGACCTTGTATGTGAGGAGAAGGATTTTCAATTCTATTCTAGATTTAACAGGGAGCCAATGAAGAGAAGCCAATATGGGATAATGTATAATGTAAATAAAATTGGTCCTAGCACAGAACCCTGTGGAACTCCATAATTAACCTTAGTGTGTGAAGAAGACTCCCCATTTACATGAACAAATTGGAGTCTATTAGATAAATATGATTCAAACCACTGCAGTGCAGTACCTTTAATACCTATAGCAAGCTCTAATCTCTGTAATAAAATGTTATGGTCAACAGTATCAAAAGCTGCACTGAGGTCCAACAGGACAAGAACAGAGATGAGTCCACTGTCAGAGGCTGTAAGAAGATCATTTGTAACCTTCACTAATGCTGTTTCTGTACTGTGATGAATTCTGAAACTTGACTGAAACTCTTCAAATAAACCGTTCCTCTGCAGATGATCAGTTAGCTGTTTTACAACTACTCTTTCAAGAACAACTACTCTTTAAAGACTCCACAGACTGTCTAGGGGGAAAACGTAATGAAGCAATAGCTCCCTTCAGGATGACTTTTTCTCTCTGCTGTCCTCATCAAGCATCTTTGCTTTTTTTCCCCCTAAATGTTTAAAAGTGCATCCAGGAGCCAGACCGAAGTGTCAGATGAACAGATGTTGAAAGTGCTGCTATCACTGCTATTTTTGAATGATTGTGTCCTTTGCAAATCCATAGTGTTCATTTAAGATTGTAAATGGATGAGTTTATGACAAGTTAGTTTAAATATCTGTTACCAACAGTTTTCTCTCTTTTCTGTCACCAGGAATCAACCAAAGGTAAGAATTTAATAAAACTTTAAATCAACATCATTTTAATTTCTGAATTTGATAATCACATGTTTATGATTTTGTGTGGAAATTACAGACTTATATGTTGTTGTTTTTTTGTTTTTTTCGCAGGTCTTTGCCTATGACTACTGTTTCTGGTCTATGGATGAATCTCAGAAAGACAAGTTTGCAGGTTGGTACATTTTCAGTGGTTTGTGCTCTCCATGGTTTAGTGTGTTCAGTTTTAAGCTTGTGTCTAACTTCACTGGCTGGTGAGTCATTTCAAAAACTTATCTCCTGACAGTGTTTCCTGATATTCTGAGCTATTTATGGAGCTGAAGAAAGGGGCTGTTGAGGGGGTGGATAAAGAGTTATACATTATGCTCCTCTGTTGTGGCTTAGCACAGATAAGATCTGAGAAGAAATGTTTTTGCTCTCTTTTTAAACTAAGGATTTTTCATAATTCAGCAACCTGTGTCAGGTGTATTGAGGTTGAACAAAATGTTCATCATGTCGATTCAGAGCTGTGAAAACATTCCAGAAATGTTGTTTGGTTTTTTGCTTTTTGTTTTTTTTTGGGGGGGGGGGGGGGGGGTTGTTCTGTGTTAAAAGTCTGGTTTCTGATTTTAGCATGTTACAGTCTGTACTTTGGGATGTGTTCTGCAATGTTTGTGCAGGTCAGGATGTAGTGTTCCAGTGCCTTGGGGAGAGTCTGCTGAACAATGCCTTCATGGGATACAACGCGTGCATCTTTGCTTACGGACAGACAGGTAATATTTAAAAAGATATCCAGTCCGATGAGCTCAGAAGTGTTTTATTGTTGCACTCAAAGAACAGGAAGTTCGGTAAACTAGATTTTGTGAATACTGTTCTCCACAGCCTTTTCATACTCAGTTGTAGTGCTCAAATTAATTAAAAATTTCTATAAAATACTGCAATATTAGAAATGTTTGAGAAACTTCATCTGCTGGCATCTTGTTTCTCTGAGATGTTTTTGAACGCGATCTTAAACATAACCCTGACAAATCTATAGCCTGTATTTAAAAGATGGACATAGCTTCTGTGACATCACCAACTGGTTTCCGAAGGCGCTTTTTTGAAGCCTGTAGATGAGGATTTCTGCCGTCGCCATCTTGGTTGCAAAAAATGTTACGAGAAAGGGTGTGTCTAACTGAGAAACTGTACGCTCATTGGCTGAAGTCTTGGCAATCACAAGTTGTTAGCTAATGAGCGTTCGGTTTCACAGAGCAGATAATCCTCCATTTTTTTTTCCCCCCTTTTTTTTTTTTTTTTTAATAAATACAGTACAGCAGATATTTACAAAAGAGACTTCTTTTTTTTTTTTTCTCATTCTTCAATGTGACCCAGAATGAGTGCGTGACCTCATCAACTCAGCAGGAAAGTATTTACACTTTAAGACAAACGGCTGTTTTCCCATAATTTTCTAATGGCCCAGAGGTCCTTCTGCATGCTCAGCTATTGCCATCTGGTGGCCTTCAGATAGAGTTCACTTCCTCATTGGCTTCATTTGTCCAACCTGGACAAATGTTTCATATTGTCTGTGGTTGTGAAGCTTTGTGCTGTGGGTTTTCACTGCTGTGAAACTGGAGGGCACTGCCCACTTACTGGCTAACAGCTTGTCAATCAACATGTTAGGAAATGAGCGTACCTTTGTTGTCTCGTTATTTTAGTTGTGACCAAAGGACCGATGAGCTTATGCGATGGCGAGACTTCCATCGTCCTTTGTCCAACCTTCCACAGCGTTTATCAGACACTCCTCCTACAGTACTGGTCAGATTTTAGTGAAACAGGTTAAACTTGAATAGGATTCGACTGTTTACAAGGCTCCTTGACTTCTCAGTGGATTTGATTTCTCATCAGTTTGCACAATACAGGTAACCAGCGACAACAAAACTTCACACTGCAGTAACCTCTGAATTGTGATGAAGCGTGAGGTGGATGAGCTGCTGTGTCACTGACATTCTGCCCTGCAGCCAGACAGAAAACATGAATAAGGCTAAATCTGATTTATGTAAGAGCATTAACAAACTTTTTTTCCCCTGATGAGACCCACGGCTAAACACATAAGTAATGCATTATTATGTTACACACATCAGCTTAACTAAGGAAGGAACAGGCTCATCACAGCCCATCTTACTGGCACAATATCTGCTAAAACAGGTAGAGCAGCTCTGCATACAAATGTAGACTTGGCAGAGAAAATGCAACAAACATTATTTGGTGTTTTTACCTCTGAGATTAAGAAAGCATGCAGTGGCTAAAAGTTATCAGGAGTTAGAAGTGGTGCTAGTATATTCTGTGCTTTTTTTTTTTTTTTTTTTTTTTCTCCATCTGCTGAACAAAAACAAAAGTTACTTAACTTTTGATTAATGGGCCGGGTCCAGGTTTTTGCAGGCTCAGCCCGTCCCTGCCCACAGCTCAAACCAGCCTAGCATGTAAAACAGTCTGAATCACTTGGAGTTTTAAATAATAATATTTGCCTGGTTCTTCTTTTTTATTTACTTTTTAAAACTTCCTCAGGTCTACAAACTCTTTCAGGCTGTTTTTACATTTGTAAAGTTCTCTGAGCAATCCCCCCCCTCAGAGCTTACCTGTGAAATGCGATTACAAATGAACAACATGGGCCGGGTAGCACTTTAAGCTGTTTGTTTGCAGCTTAGGCGCACCGCAGCATTACAGCAAACCACGTTATTCACTCGGAGGAGGCCGAGACCTTTCAAACGCCCACGTTTCAGACTTGCATGTGTCTGAGAGGTTTGGATGAGTTAGTTGTACAAAATGGTACAAAACTTATTCAGACACTGATTTGTCTGTCTTATTTTGGCAGGTTAATTTATTTCTATTCAATTTGCCTAAAAGCTTTAGAAGTAAATTTGTTGCTTTGGCATCATGGATGCAGTTTGTCCAAAATCATTAGCAGCACTCTGTATTAAATGATCATTTGGTCTTATTTCTCACTGACTTCCATGCCTTCAAATCACTGTCAGGTTCTGGAACTCTGTAAGATTTTCCGAATGTATTTTCCATTTTGCTGTTTTGGTGGCACAGAATATGAGCAGCTTATGAGGATTTCTTTTGCTTCTTTTACTTTATGTAAATCCAGAATTCATTTGGCCCATTTATGGACTGTTTGTCTTCAGGTTCTGGGAAGTCCTACACCATGATGGGCTCACCAGAGCAGCCTGGTCTGATTCCTCGACTCTGCAGCTCCTTGTTCATCAGGACTGAGCAGGAGGCCCGTGAGGGGGAGAGCTTCACTGTGGAGGTCTCCTACATGGAGATTTACAACGAGAAGGTCAGAGACCTGCTTGACCCAAAAGGGTAAGATACAGTTTCATCAAATACATCCTGTAATTTGACCTCATTCATCTTTCAGGCTTATTATGTTAGAATAACTTAAAACATTCAGGGTCTGAAGTGCTCAGTTTAGGAAGTCCAGGCAATTTGCAGTGCAACAGATGCAAAAAAAAAAGCTTTTTTTTTTTTTCCCCAGTGTATGATGGTAAGATAAATACAGTATGACAAAAATAAATCCTCAAAAAAATGAAAGTGAACTAAGCATAAAATAAATATTAAGCACTTTATTTGGATGTTTGCAAAAATGATGCTTTCAGTTGCAATTGTTTCACGAAATCCGACTCAGTCAAGCACAATCAGAGTTTTGCTCCCCCATAAAGAGCAAACACCGTCTGTATGCGGATTTCTCTTTCAAGATCATCTTTGTGCACCACTAGACCGCTGCCTATGTTGTTCTTATATCTATGTGGAAGTGTCTTTCTGACCATTTGCACTGACATGTCTGTGACGTGTGTCAGAGCTCCTCAGCATCAAAAACAGCGGCTCGTCAACTTGAATCATTTATGGAGCAAGCTTTACCTGAATCATCAGCCTCCTCCAGGGCCGTAGGTGCCAAAAATAAAAAATGTATAACTTTGTACCATAAAATATTTATGCAATTCTGAGATGTTCGAGCTGAAGACCCATGCTGCTTTGAGATAGAATGACCAACAAATGCGCTTCACCTGATGTAGCACCTTCAAAGCTGAACACTGTTCACTCTGCTGTTTGTTCTCTGACTCACAGCGAGACCCCGCTCTCATCAGCAGAGATAATCCTCAAGATAAAGTGGACTCAGTTGGCAAAATATATTTAAAGATATAATAAAATAGGATCAATTTGACATAAAAGTTGAATTTTTAGCTCTTTGTGCAAGTGTTTAGAAAAGGACTTCTGCTGTGTGATCTAAAAAAAAAAGCTCTCCTGGTGGAAGTGGTCCAGAGGTTCACAAGGAGATGAGCTTGAAAGGAAAATTGGCCAATTTTCATTAGTGGAAATGAGCTGGAGTGAAGGATTCAGAGCTGTGACTGCCTCTTTATCTGTGCAGAAGCCGACAAACACTCAGAGTCAGAGAGCACAAAGTTTTGGGGCCTTATGTGGACGGTCTGTCCCGCCTGGCTGTGGCCAGCTACAAGGTAAACCAAATGTAAAAAACCATATTATGAACTGTATTTGTTTCATTTTTTTTTTTGTTACATTGTGTTTCCAATGAGCATAAAGTAATTTAAGGATGGGCAGAGATGAGATGTGCGTTTGTTTTTTTTTGTGTTTTCAACAGGACATCGAGTCTCTGATGTCAGAGGGAAATAAGTCTCGCACGGTGGCAGCCACAAACATGAACGAAGAGAGCAGCAGATCACACGCTGTGTTCAACGTCATCCTCACACACACGCTCATGGACCTGAAGTCAGGGGTAACGCACACTTCTTCTTACGTGGGACACGGATTTCAGCTGGACGCTCTCACACATGCTCAGTTACTACAACAAGCAGAATCAGTCATTTTTTAATAACAGGCCTATCATCAGGACATTCTCTGTTGCAACTAATTATTTTTTTCAATTATTTGCTTGACTGTCCATTTGATGAAATGGCCGTAGCTTGAAAAAGGCGACTCATTTAAATAACTTTTGTCTTATTAGAAGTCCAAAGATGTAAAGCAGAAAAGCAGCTGATCCTCACACTGAATGGAGATAAATATGATCAGTTAGTGCTCAGAGAACTGGTCAACTATCGTTTATTTTTATGTTTTCTGCTCAGCCTGACACTCTTTTGTTTTAGTGTTTGCACCATACTGTGCAAAAGTCTTGAGCCACCCCTCATGTCAAAAAAACGTGTAAAACAAATCCAGCAAAGAGCTGATGCAGGACCTGAGAGAGGCATCTGATTCTTCAGCTGATCCATCTGCTGTTCACTGAAGCCAGAAATGGTCTCAGTGGAAGGGTGGCTGCAAAGAAGCTGTTCTTAAAGAAGGAACTGAGAGAAAAGGTTGAGGCATGTCAAATTACACAAGAACTGGACTGAAAATCATCCATCCAGTGGCAACAAAATTGCTGCACCCATTTCCCATCTTGCCAGCAAAATCTAAAGAAATGAGTGGTGGCTCAAGATGGGTTTCCACGGAAATGTGTGTGTATATATCCTGTTACGCGATGGTAACTTGTGTTTGTATAATACCCAGATGTGTGTTATGTTGTTGCGTCGCTCTGTTTGCTGCAGACACGTGGAGAGAAGGTGAGCAAGCTGAGTCTGGTGGACCTGGCTGGAAGTGAGCGGGCGGCGAAGACCGGAGCCGCAGGAGAGAGGCTCAAAGAAGGCAGCAATATCAACAAGTGAGTCAACTGAAAATAAATCTTAATCATGATGACTGACACAGCAGTGATCTGAATTTTTATTTAAATGTTTTTTTTTTTAACTGCCGGGTTCTACATTAAATGATCGAGCAGGTTCAAAGGGAATTATTCAGCCTGCTGTTTATCTTCAGTCTAGGCCGTCCAGACACCTGTGTGTGTGTGTGTGTGTGTGTGTGTGTGTGTGTGTGTGTGTGTGTGAAGTTACTGGAAACTCATTACCTGTGACTCTGAACATCTTTAATGATAAGTATTCAGCCCTTTCAAGCTGAGGTGGTTCTGATGAATATTATACAGTCCAGTGCTGAGTAACCAGATTTTCCCTCCAGGAAGAGCAGAAGCCACATTTATACCTCAGGGCTCTGTTAGATCTGTATCCTCCCGACTGTGATATTATTACATCTTTTGAAATACTGAGGAATAAACTCACCCTGAATAGAAAGCCCATTTTTAATTTCTGCAACTAAATGAAGTTTTGTAAAAGCACATCAGCATACAGCTTTTGAAGTGATAACGAAGGTCTGTTTAAGGGTTTTAGAGTCTGTTTTCACATTATAGACTCACTGATTGCATGGAACAAAGATGCATTCAGCCTGGTTGTGTGTGGACTTTTAATCTTACCATTACAGCTCTTTTTATCCTCCTCCTTTCTCTGTTCCTCCCCACAGATCTCTCAGCACTCTGGGTTTAGTCATCTCAGCTTTGGCTGATCAGGGAGCAGGGAAGAACAAGAGCAAGTTTGTCCCCTATAGAGACTCTGTGCTCACCTGGCTGCTCAAGGTACAAGAAAGGAAAAATGGCAAACTTTGTTCCACAATCTACAAACAGGACAGCTTCAGTTTCTTTTTGCACTGCACACTCACTTTAATACATGTCACAGACATTTTCAATTAAAATAAGCTGTTGTGTCAGGTAAACAGGTTTTTTTGTGAAGGAAGACACCTGAAACACTTTAATTAAAAAAGTA